>NW_024870782.1:1170000-1367500 GCF_019054845.1 Dipodomys spectabilis | reverse complement strand
TCAAGATTGATATGACAAAAACAAAATGAGTCCAGATGTTTGTTGTTCAAGAGATGTGTAGGAGGAGGAATTCAATTATTCTATACAGGGCACCTCTCATAATGAACACTGCAGCAAGTGTTAAGGTGTGTTAAAAGTTTTAATGTTTTAAATATGTTTAATTTTGGTAACCTGCTTATATATGCCAAAATTAAGACTGTCAGGTTATAAAATTTTTCCATAAAGTATTTAAGATTTATGGTAGCTGACATATATTACTAAGTATGTACATTTCAGAGTTTATAGAAAATTTATTAATGAGAAGTTGCAAAGTCTTTGTGTAAAGAAACAGAGCAAAGAGATAAGACTTTAACTACACAATTTCTGTTGAAACTTTAGGGCTTCTTTTCTTTATATGTTAGCAAGGAACAAATGATTATATAACCCATGTATCAGTGATGAGTGAGACATAAAAAGTTATCTTACAGTGTAAATTTAAAGGGTACTCATAGCTTATAAAATTCTTGTTGAACATCATAATCTTAGCCAGTTTTAAATGTACAGGAATATGAGCAAATTGTAAAATCTAATATGTAGTATACATCAAATATTGGAAATACTGGTATTTGGCTTTTATTTTATTAATCATTAATATTTAATTATTGGTTTTCTTTATTTTTTGCATTGTTTTCTTTTTTGCAATATAATACAACTTTTTTAAGTCGTCATTACGAGGTATTTTGAAAATGTTACTGGGATGACCATTTTTTATAGGTGCATGTGAATTCACAGCGATCAAAATTAAGAACAAAATATTGATTAAAAATTTTCTCAATTAGAGTCTGAATCAGGAGTGTTGATAAATGTCCACACATAAAATCTTAGCCTTAAGCTGAAGCAGTGGTTTTACAGAGTTGAGGCCACAAAAGTGAGAGACTGTGTTTTGATTAGTTTTTTGGTTTGGTTTTTGTTGGTTGTGGGGCTTGAACTCTGGGTCCTGGGTGCCATCCCTCAGCTCAAGTCGAGTGCTACCACTTGAGCCACAGCATCACATCTGTCTTTTTCTCCTTATATGGTGCTGAGGAATCAAACCAAGGGCCTCATGCATGCAAGGCAAGCACTCTAACACTGAGCCACCTTCCAAGAACCGGAGAGACTGTTCTTTTAAAAATCATCTGAACAACATTTACTTTCTGCTTTGGGTTATATAATGAAATACATGAGTATCTTTTTATGTTTTTGTGAATTGTCATACTTCTAAATTTATACTAACTTCAGCCACTTCATCCTTTTCAAAGTCATGAAATATCTCTGAGAGTTTGCTTCTGTGAAGACTGTTTTTGCATTTATAATTTCTTCTGAGTAATCTTTAATTTTTATCAAAATTACTTTATATTTTTATATTGATGGATTATCAGACATCATATACCTTCAAATGTACATGGAGAGTCTAAAGATAGCAGTATGAAGGTTCTCATACAGCTCTTGTTTATCTGTTATGCACTTCCAGTATTATGATATTTCTCTCTCTCTTTCTCTCTCTCTCATTTTCTCTCTTTCTCTTTCATGCTCCATGTCTGCTATTTAGAATTTCTGCTGGTCTACTATTATCCTTCAGGATCCACTGGTTTTGTGGGAACATGATAGGGACCATCAGTTACCCTTGCACTCTTTAAAAGTTATAAGAGTAACGTGATATTATTCTTTGCCATTCTAAATGGCAAAACAACAGATCTAGGAATTCCTTTTCACTTTTATTTCTATTATAATTTTATCTCATAGGCATCCATTTGTGAGTTAAAGTTCTTTTTCTTTTACAAAGAATGTTTTTCTTTTATTATCAGTCAGTAACCAAAACAAAGCTATCCTAGGGAAAGTAGGCTGAAGTTGTTCACAGGGATGAAAAACAAGGTAATGGGGGAAATGAGCACAGATCCTCAGAGCAGTTTATCATGTACACTTTGTGAGAATGGCAATGTGCTGGGAACTCTAGATTAAATCACTGAACAGCTGATATATATACACATATATTTATATATTTATATTTATTTATATTTGCATATATGTGTGTATATGCCCTTATATATGTACACATGTATGTTACTATACACACAAATATACACATACATATACACATGTATACATGCACACATGGAGAAAGACAAATAGATACAGCCAACACAAGTTTCAATAATTGTTGAATATGCCTTAGATGGAATGCATGGAACCGAATATGTTGAAGATGTCTTTGTCTCTAAGAGTTTTTTTTCCACTCATCTTATCTCCTAAAATTGGTAGTTTTTGCCAGAATCGACTTGCAACATGCCTTACAAGTGATAACAAATCACTCAGAAATCTCAGTAAGTAAAGGTCTTATGGTGTCTCCTTGCTCCCCATGGAATTCTTGCTCATGTAGACAGTCTCAAAAACCAAAGCAGAAGAATATCCTGGTAAAAAAAATAAGGTTATAAGGCTTTAAATGGCATCCTTCCTTGAGCTTTTTTACAAAAGCTACCATCAATTCCTTGAGAGCTTGTTTGGAGGTTCTAGCAGGGGAGCTCAGCTACCCGTATATCCTTGACCTAAGACCGATCCTCCTCTATTGGGGATGGTCGTCCTCCTCGACCGAGTGCACAGTTTCGGGAGGGACACACATGTAGCGGTGAGGGAGGAAGGGGACACCCACCTAGCCAGCCAGAGCAGCCGAATCAACCCTGGCGATCAATGGGGTGACAGATGTCGCAGCAGATGGCCCTCACATCCAACTACCATCAATTCCTAAGCAGATGAATGAGGCCTCAGAAGACTGGACCTCAGGTCAACACTTAACCAACCCATGTGAAAAGTCTAAAGTTAGAAATGCTGACTGAGGTCTTCCATTTCCTGGCCAAGAAATTTAAAAAAAAGAAAGTTTTTTAATGTATTAAAAATTGAAAATAATTTGTAACCTGTCAATAAATGTGTACAATACAATTATACCAACTGACAAAAGATGATGTGCATTTCACTTATGTGCTTTTGGACTTGGTGAGTGACTATAGGTGTGTCTACACAAGTAGAATAAGCATAAATCAAGCCAGCATTTCTTCATTTAAGATACAAGGAAAGGATACAGGTTGACCCACTGTAGCAATGGGATGTACAAGACAATATCAGACGGGGGTAAAGTGGGGAGTTGAGGAGGTGTGCAGGGAAGGGATGGTAGGAGAAAATCAAAGGAGGGGGTAACAATGCTCAATAAAAAACGTACTCATTACCTTACTTATGTAACTGTAACCCCTCTGTATATGATATTTACAAAAAATATATTTAAAAATACGAAGAAAACTTCTTCTATACTTATATGAAGTATTTGTCACCCAATATCAGTAAGGTACTGGTTTTAGGACCACAGGCATATTAAAATTTTGGATGCTCAAATTCTCTACATAAACACAGTATATTATTTACATCAGAATCTGCCCACAACCTAGTGCAGTATGATTGCTATTAAAAATTTTACTACATTTTATATTTGTAGTGGAAAAGTATATGCACTATCAACGGATACAAATTATTCAGATAATTTTTGTCTGCATATTGTGGATGGAATTGGAAGAGCAATTATGAAAAACCCAAATTTCATCACCATGAGCTGTCTGTAAAATGTAACAAGGATCTAATACAGCATAATTGAATGGTGTGGATCTTCAAGAAAAAGTACTTGAGTTGAGACATTATCAGAAAGTGTAAGCACGCAAGGACTTTTTAGAAATGCAGTTGTTAGATTTCTCATAGAGAGCTTTCATAACACTTTGTGAAACACAAGTCAGAACCTCACTGAAGTGTAGAGAGATTTCCCTCACCTTTCTGTCAAGCTCAGTCATTATCAATCAATTTATAGCTAATCTTGTATAATCCTCTAATAAGAAAATGTTTATGGAATGTTATATGCAGAAAAGCTGGTAAGGATAACTTTTTCCAATTAGGACTGAAGGATTGACCTGCCCTCCCCACCACGCTATTGTCCCAGGCCCATACAGACTCCAGGCAAAATCCCAGGTATGTGTGACCTCCTTGGAAGTGCAGGGAAATCCACGTAAGCCCATTGTGGGCCAAACTGAAAGTTCCCCACCTTCCTTGACTTAGGGGCTTTTCATTAACTTCTACCTCCTTGTTCAGACCTCCTATAAAAACCCAGATCCTATCCCAGCTCCCTCACACAACCTCCCAATGCACTGGAAGGATGGTGCCCCTCATTGTGCCTCAATAAACAGTCCTCACCTGTTGATGATGTAGTTCAGCCTATTCCTTTTCCATTCTCCTCCATTTTCCTAACATATGGTTCTGACACGCTGGAGGACTGGGTGCCCTCTGCCCAGAGGCCACACCCCTCCTTGCCACCCCTCATGGAGGCTTTCTGCTACCTTCCTCCTCCTTCCAAGACCTTTCTCCACTGGGAGGACAGAGCCCTCAGAGCTTACTTTGGGCTAAACAGCCACATGAAAGACCTCTTGATCTTTGCCTTTGTAAATAGTGCAAGCAGTGGACAGCAACCCTGCTGTGGCTTGAGGTATTATTGGCCACCTGCATAAACCCAGAAAAGGTCTCTCCCCCTATTCTTTCTCTTTTACTCTGTTCCTGGACTCTTATCTCCAGGCTGGAGGGTCTTTGCCTTTAGGTCAACTTCACTCACCATGTAAAAGCCTCAGTACAAGATTACCAGCCCAGTCTGTGGTGGAGGTGCAACGAAACGGACCCCAGGAATCCAGGATTCCCTTCCTTCCTTCCTTCCTGTCTGTGGGAATCCAGGAGACTCCAGGAGTGTCTCTTTTCCTGACACCATGACCCCCTGTAATTAGGACCTTTGGGGATGCTCTATCCTAATTACTTGGATATGTCTATCTGCCTTCCCAAAACACCAGGGATGCCTGGAACAACGGGACAGACTCAGTAGTCCTACCAAATTTTCCAAATTGTCTCCCAGAGACATCCCATTGGTATGGCTGTGGTCTAATCTTAAGAAACTGGGCTGACTGATTTACAGTAAAAAAATAATCTGACGTGTTTTTCTTCCAAAATCTGGTCTCATTATCATGGCCAGCACTGGCCTAAATTCGGAAACTTAGGTTTTCCTCTTAGTGATTTAAACAATTCTCCAACAAAACGGTGGGGAGTCCCAGGTCCCCTATACATAAGCCCTCCTCTACCTCTGCTCCAGAAAACCCCCACTCTGCTTATTCTGTTCTGTTCACCAAGTCCTTCTCTGACCTCCACTCCAGAGTTCCCCCTACCCGCTCTCCAGCCTTGCTCACCAAGCCCTTCTCTGCCATGATTCTCCTATCTCCTCTAAAAAGTAACTCCTCATTTTGTAGCAGCTCAATCTGTCTCTCACCCCTTTTCTCTCCCCCTCTCCCTTTCTCTCTCACTCTCTCTTTTCTTTGATGACCTCTGGCACCAAAGATCCTTTTCTCTTTCCTTGCCCTTCTAACTGCACTCTTGCTATTTGCAGTTGGTCCAGCTTATCTAGGTTAAGACTGTCTGCCTGTGTCAAGCAAACTCCTTCTGCTCACCCCTGTCCCTGTGCTTTCCTGTCTGCCTACCTGTGTAGCTGACACAAGGTGAGGATGGGCATAGGCCTCCAAAGATAAAACAGCAAGGGCTGGGAAGGTGGCTCAGTGGTACAGTGGTTCCCTTGCATGCCCGAGGCCCTGAGTTCAACTCCTCAACACCAAATAAGCAAAAAGAAAAAAGCCAGAAGTGGCACTGTGGCTCAAGTGGTAGAGCACTAGCCTTGAGCTGAAGAGCTGAGGGACAATTCCCAACCCCAGAGTTCAGGCTCCACGACCGGACCAAAAAAAAGAAAAACAAAAAGATAAAACATCAAGCTAACAGCCCTGTTAAAAATCCCTCTACACAAACCCCTCCATACTTATATACTTCTCAATCCTGTTCTATGGCTAATACACCTTCTTCCCTTCCAGACCCTAAATAAATAGGCCTCTGCTCTGGAACTTTCATTAACCTGTCACTGAAAGTGTATGGGTGTCAAAAACACTGAGGACAGCCTCTCTCTTTTACGGCTCTCTCCCTTTATCACACTGAAATCCCCTAAAAGAAACAAACCAGTTCTTTTTCTTTTTGGACTTAGACAATAATCCAATCCTTTTCTCTTTCCTGAGTCCACTCACATCAAAATCTTTATTCTTAATTTCTTCTCTAGGAGACTGCAGAAGAGAAATCCCTCCCTCTCACATCTTCCAATAACTCTCTCTATCCACTCACTCAAACACTCACTTTTCAGCACCTTCATTATGCCACATCATCCCTTTAAATGTCTTCATGTTAAAAGTGTTATTTCTTCTCCTTACAATGGCTGTTCAGCCACCCTTTCCCCCAATTCTCTCTACATGCCCTGGAAGCTGACAGCTAGAAAGAGACAAAGACCACATAATGGATTTTTCTACAACCTCCACTCTTTCACCAACCTTACTCCACTCTCCTCTTCACTCTTCTAGGGGTTAAAATATTTAAATCATATAATATGCCTCATCACCAAAATCGATTTAAAGATTTTCTGCTCTTGTTATTAATGTTTGTTTAAGGGTGGAAATTCTGTTTGTCAAAATTTGCCTTGCATATTGTTTGGTATTGCCTACTTTTCTGACATTGACACGTGTTTTTATCATATTGGGCAAAACAATATCACTTTGCCACTGGAATTAAAAAAAACCCATATGGTTGGTTTTCATTTTTTTAAAAACTTAAGTGCACCTTAAAACTTTGGTTTAAGTATAAGTGTGTGAACCTGTTCAGCATAATCTTATTATAATACATAAAACCTGTGTAAAAAGTTATCTTCTTCTATTTCTTGATACAGATATTTCCTATCAAATGTGCTGTTTGTTAAAAGAAAACATTTTTATCAAGGATAGTAGTAAAAGGAATGAGACCCAGCTCATCTACTAACCAGCTGTGATGAAAAATACCAGTAAGGAGGTAAGAATTGTCTTAAAATGTTTGTTCCACATATCTGTTTCTGTCCTCAGAAAGTTCGAGTATGTAGGAGATGGTATGAGTATGGCTTAAAAGACAGCTTATGAGTAAAGTTTGTATGTAATTATTGGCTGTGATTTAACATTAAAACTAGCATGTTATTCTCTATATCCATCTAAAGTCAAGTGTCTTTAGCCAGTCTGTGTATAATGTTGTAAGTAATTAACCATGCATCCGAGGGATGCAGTCTAGCCAAGATCCTGCCTGAAGCATGCTACCGCCTCCATGGTATACTGGACTCCTGCCTGACTCGATCACACACAGCTGATTCTTGGTAAAAGACTCCTTTAGATTTACAAAAACTAGACTCTTGTGGGACACTCTCTATAAACCTTACCCAGCCTGACCTGAAAAAGCCAGCTATGTTGTTATGCTATTAATACATGTATAGTCCAGGAGAGCCTCTTACACACTTTGGTTATAAGGTTTCCCAGGCAGCCAAGCTATACTCAAACCCTCATCCTAGCTATTGAGTTGTGTTATTGCAGAGTTCTGGCAAGTATTTGTTGATCAATTTTTGACAAGGTGCACATAAGCTCTACTTGTTCCCACTCATCTCCTTGTTACTTTGATTGGAAATTATAAAGTGTTTTTGTGGCAAAGATTGCAATTCAAAGCCAGCCCAGGCAAAAAATCCCTGAGACTCTATTCCTATACAACCAGCAAAGAACTAGGCTGGAAGCTGGCTCAAAAATTAACCATCCAAATGCTAAATGTGGCCCTGTGACTCAAAGTGGTAGGATGCTAGCCTTGAGCAGAAGTGCTCAGGGAAAGTGCTCAGGCCTTGAGTTCAAAGCCCATATCCTAGCCACAAGCAGCTAGATTCCAGGACAAGGCAGAAAAGTATAAGAGGAGATGATGTCACATCAGCCACTTTGTGCCTGTCCTTTCAAAATTAACCAGAGCCAGGAGGTCAATAGAAACAAGTTGAGAAGCCTGTCCATCTAATGTCCATATCTGTCTAACTTCTAACTGGACAAGAATTTACATTCTTGCCTTTGTTACCAGCTATTTATAGGAAATGATCAAAGTCTCTCACCAGGCCCTTTACCTTAACTACTCCAATCCAGCCCTAGTTTCTGACTGGCTATGGGCTCATGATCCAAATGAAACTTTTCTGGTTTGTGCCCTGGGTGTGTTTTCCTATGTAACTCATATCAACCAGTCAGCCTTTTGCTTGATCACAGCATTTTCAAGTTTCTCTCTAACAGGATAATAGCCCTGACTCAAGACCTGGGACCATGTCAAGGCCATCCTATTACTGCAGGCAACCAGAGGCTTTGCTTACACTGCCTTGGACCGAGCACAGACATGGACCTGAAGACCCCAGCCCCAGTGACTTCTCGACACCCCCATGCCAGCTGAAGGCAGCCAGAAAAGACCCCTTTTTATACTCCACCTTTTATACTCCAGGTTTCAAAATGATTGGAATCTGCTTTGTTCTCATAACTCCATGTTAATCCTCTATCAGCCCAGTTCTTTTTATGTATCCAAAGATCCTATATGAAGAACTTGCCTCTCCCCTCTTGGCCCTATCCTTTTATGTATCTGAAGATGGAATATGAAGGATTGACCCCCACCCTACTATCCTAGGCCCATATAGACTGCAGGCAAAATCCAGGTATATGTGAACTCCTTTGAAGTGCAGGCAGGGCAATCCACCTAACCCAGCTGTAAACATCTCATTGTGGGCCCACACCTTCCTTGAGCTAGGGGCTTTCCATTAACCTCTACCTCCTTGCTCAGACTTCCTATAAAAACCCGATCCTGTCCCAGCTCCCTCACACAACCTCCAAACCTGCTGGAAGGGCTGTGCCCCTCGCTGTTCATCAATAAACCGTCCTCACCTGTTGATGATGGAGTTCGGCCTATTTCTTTTCCATTCTCCCTCATTTTCCTAACAAGGGCAGTCTGTTTTCTATGATCAAGAAGAGAGAAAATTAGATAAGCATCCATTTACAGCCTTCTGAATAATTCTGATTCTGCCCATGTCAGTTATCTATCCATACCTATGTCCGAGTGAGAGGATTTTAGAAGAATTTAGTGTTTTAAAAATTAAAATTAAATGTAGAATGAAATTGGTTCCAATGCATCACTTTAAGATATTTAGAAACAACTGAGAAACCTAAAGGTCTATAAGATTTTTTTTATTGGAAGTGAAGGGGTTGTGGAATTTGGTTCTCTATATTTTAAGCAATTTGCAAAAAGAATTGGCAAAATAAAATTTACATTTGCAGCAGACTTGACACATAAATTTTTGTATATTGAAAGAAACACAAGCCATAACAATATGTCAATGCTATCCTCTTATTTATTTCTAAACGTTTATGATTTTTGTCTCTTATTATTAAAACTTCAAATTTGTTTTAATCTTTATCAAGTTGTGCAAAGGGGTTTCACTTCATCATGTCAGTGTTTAATAGAGTATATATGCATTTCAATGTACAATACATCTGGAACATTGAAATCTTTCCACTTTTCTTCATTCCCTTACCCCAACACCACCTATCCCTTCAAGTATCCTACTTATATTCTCACATATGTACATTGAGTGATATGACTGTATTAGTCCACCATTTCCATTAGGGCAGAAGTGCCCTACTCCCTTTAAGCCCAGATCTCCCTTTTAAGACTTGTTTCAACTTCATGGTATTTTGTTAAATTTCTCTGCTTTTGGCATTTGGCTTTGGGCTAACCACATTCTCTCTTCCATGTTTAACTTACATAAATGAGGTTATTTCTCCCATTTCTAATCTCTGAATGGCTGAGATGGGTCTCCTTTACTATGCATCTGTCTTTTTTTATCATAATTTGTGATATTAACTCAAAACTGCTTTGCCTTTTGTCAGCAATTGGGCTGTTATAAGAGAATACTTCAAAGTAAGTGGCTTAAAAACAACAGAATTTTATTACCCATATGCTAGAAGCTTAAGCATTGATTATAAAAATGCTTGTTCAAAGCAATTCCTTGTCTTTTGGGGGTCCACTTTCTGGTTCATCACAATCTATTTGCTGGACATTCATATGGCAGAGTAATTATATTGAGCTTCTTTTATCAGGATCATTATTGTAATGCCATCTCTGAAAGGTTGATTCTAATGTCACCAGCCGGGGGAATAGAATTTCCACATGTGCATATGAAAGGAGTTACAACGTCCAATACACTTTGCAATTTTTTCTTTAACTCAGTGTAGTGTATCCTTTGGATATTATTTCATAGAAATAATAACTTAAGGACAAGTTTATATCATGTGACTTATGTGAATGATTCTTCTTGCAATGGGAATAATTAGAGTGATGGCAAAGTGAAGTATGATTGTTCAGTGGCTCTTGAATCACATCATAGGTAATCATGTAAACGTGGTACAGCCTATCTATGGCCCTTCTGATGTATTTGAACAAGCTCTGATGAGTTAATCGCTTTCAGAAATATTCGATTGAGCCAACAAATACAGATCTCCTTTGATTTAAATCATGGCTTGCTTGTAGGACTCAAACAGACACCAAAATCAGAGGATGCTAAATTCTCTGATAAAATATATAATAAAATTTTTATAATTAATATAGCATGAAGACTGTAATATTAATAGCACTATAAATACTTGTATGCATATTATATAATATATTGACATCCTTTGGTTTAATCAGTTTTTAGAATATTTATAACTAAGTGTAAATGGTATGCAAATAGTTATTTGATGATGTATAGAAAATAAGAAAAAGCTTTGCATACATATTATTACAGGTGCAAACATATTCACCTGGTTATATATGATCCTTCATTTGTTGGTTTCATTCATGCATAGAGAACATACAAAGAAGTGAAAATTGCAAACTTGAACTTACTAAAGGATTAATTACATGAAGTTTATGTTGGGCTAAATAGATTTTATAAATTAAATTGTTTGTCCCTTCCTTTCTCCCACCCTTCCTTCCTTTGTTCCTTCATTCCCTCCTTCCTTCCTTCCTTCCTATTTTCCATCCTTCCTTTCTTCTGTCCTTCCTCCTTCCTTCCCTACATCCCTACCTCTCTCTCTTTCTCTCTTTCCTTTCTTGCCTTTTTCTTCTTTCTTTCTTTTTTCCTTTCTCTCTTTCTATTATTCTTCCAATCTTCTTTTCTTTCTTTTACTCAGAATATTTTTTATGTTTATAGAAAAATACGAACTGCTGTACTCTAAGGTGTTATGAGTAATTATAAATATTAACTAGATTGATATTAATTTTAATGACCTATATTATATCTTGACATATTGTACTAAAACAACTTCACAAATGTTGCAAGATATGTAACAAATATTACTGTTCCTGATATTGTTTATTTCTTCAAACTAAAATAAACATTTAGACATATATTGTGTGTGTGTTTGTGTGTTGTTCCTGTGATTTTAACTCAAGACCTGTCCCCTAGTTGTTTTCATTTCCCTCAAGGATATTGCTCCATCATTTGAGCCACAATTCTATTTCTGGCTTTGTGTGTGTGTGTGTGTGTGTGTGTGTGTGTGTGTGTGTGTGTGCAGGTGTGTGTGGGTGTTGTGATGTGTGTGTGATTAATTGAGATGTGTCTCACAAACTTTCTTGCCAAGGCTGGCTTTGAACTCCAGCCTCCTGAGTAGCCAGGATTACAAGCTTAGACACCCATATGTATCACAGATTTCATATATCCAAGAATACAATAAATTTCATATTATTTGAATGCTAGAGGATCAATTTAACAAATAACATAGATATTTATTTAGTTATTAAACCTGAACCTGTACTGTGAAAAAGTTTTCAATTTTTTGAAAAAATATGCACTCAAAGATTTAAATGACAGAATCTTTGGACAAATTGAAATACTCTATTATTCAATAGCAAAAAAGGGATCATTAATCAAATTTCTCATGTAAGCTAAAGGCAATAGGCTCTATCAGGCTGAATGAAGCAATTTTTCATTAAATTAAATATTATCTAATGTGGTCACATGATTTTCTCTTCTTTTTAACCTAAAAGTTTTTGACACAAAAATGTAGCTTCATACATTTTTTGATTATTTAAAAATCTTAGTTACTGGTCATATATTTCTGATATTTGATTACCTAGTCCTTTTACAGAAACAGTGAATTTCATTTATGTCAGCAGTTATTTTTACAAATTGAATCAATCTCAGTATAAGATAACTAAAGCAAGATATTCCATCACTTATCCAATTATTCCTATAGACTTGAATATAAGTTATTTTTGAATGGTAAGAAATTCATATTATACCTACATTCTATAGAATAATTAAGATAAATGATTATTTTTCCTTCAACTTGAAGGAAAGAACCTCATTATAAATAATAAATAATTGAATGGAAATGCTATAAAATTATGAAAAATTCATGTCATTATGAGTTAGATGAAATAGTCATTTTTGAAGATCACAACATGGAAACTCTTGAAGCTTCTGCATCTGCTAATAAAATGTATTTGCATTCAAAATATTTCATTCATCTCTCCAGTAATGGTATAACCAAATCACTGCTATGCCAAATAGCATCTCTGATATTTAGGAACAGAAGTTATCACAGCTGTATAGAAAGATCTACCCACTACACTAGAAATTAAATCTGAAATCATAAAGGATTGTGATTAATAATTAGCTTTCACTACATTGCCATAAAGAGGTGAACCCTTTCAAGTGGGCATAGTTGAAGAGATTAGGTCACTCAGAACTTGAAATCAAAAAGGATGTTAAGATCAAAGTCCTTTCTTCCTCTTCCTTCTTTTACTTCTCCTTCTCCTTTTCCTTCTCCCTCTCCCTCTTCCTCTCATCCTTTTTCTCCCTTTCCCACTCCCATTCCTCCTCTTCTTTACTTCCTGGCTTCCATGAATACAAAAAGGCCATCACATGTTCCTGAGCAATAAGGATAAAAAATGTAAATTGAAATGTATAAAATCAGAAGCCAAGATAAAACTTTCCTCCTTTTAATTAATTTTATGAAGTATTTTGTCATATTGATAGGAGTCTGACACAGCATGCTCTCATTATTATAATGGATAATAAATCGACCGAAATTGTCCTAATGAAATGAATGAATTAATATTATATTTGGAGAACCCTACATGAAAATATCAGATACACTTCAATAAGAGGCAAAAAATATGTTCAGATGAATATGGCGGAGGAGAAGCTGGAGGCTAATACAAAGCAGTTTTAGTGATCAAGTGAACAGTCCTAGGCTAGAGAACCACACCAAATATTCCATTAGAGTACAGAGAGTGGCCAGAGAGGGAAAATCAAAGCAAAGAGACAAATCTGAGCACTTGCTGGTAGCCGCAACTGTGGTGGCTGCAGCAGCAGCAGCGGTGGCTATAGCCTCCATACCTATAGCACAGTGAGTCTTGGGAAAAGATGCCAGATGTGGCAGGCAAGCAGATTTTACTCAACACCAGTAAGAACTGAGGAGGAGCAGATATCTTCATCCGGCAGATCGCAGGCCAGACACAGCCCAGGACCAAAGACTCCGGAGTGGGTAGAAGCCTGACATCCTCACTCTAAGGGAGCAAAGGAGGGAAGGCCACCCCTCCCTGCCACCACCATCAGAGATCTCCATCTTTGATATTAAAAAAGGACCATTTGAACAGCTATCTCCAACTCAGGCCTTGGAAGAAAACAAGAGTCATTTAGGAGGTCACAGGAACCTGACTTGAACTGCCAGGCTCAGTTCCCCCCAAAGGAAAGTCAACCAGCCCAGGCAAGGAAGCCTCACCATTGGAGGAGTGACTTTCTTCTCTGGGTAAACTGAGCCAGAGGCTGCCCCTCCATACAGCAGCATAGACAATCAATTGAAATTCAGTAATCAAAAACCTGAGAATGGCCCCAGGATGGGCTCTGTGAGTGTCCCAGGAGCTATTCCCTCAGGGAAAAGCTACTGTTTGCTGAAAGACCTCAACTTTACCCAGAACCTAGCCTAAAAACAGCATCTCCAAACTAGAGGAAACAGCCATCTCCCTCTTTCGTGATACTCAAAGCAGATCTCCCTCCCACTGAAGTAGAATGGGAGGAGGATCACAAAATCCTGGGTAATGCAGAGCATTTTACTGCCTGCTCAAACTCACTTAAGAAACTAATCAACCCACAGAAAAAACAAACACCACAAGCAGACCAGAGACTCCACCAAGAGATTGGTTATGGACACGGGGGAGATGCAGGATCTTCCCATTCTACCCCCTTCCCCACCCCCCTCAAAAAAATCAAAGAACTCTTCTTTGTACCTTTTCTTAATTTTTCAAAAATTGTTTTCTATTAATCTTTTCTTCCTTTCATAATTTTTATTATCGATGTGTGTGTGTGTGTGTGTGTGTGTGTGTTTGTGTGTATGTGTGTGTGTGTTTTATCTCTTCTGATCTTTTGGTCCTTTTTATTTTTATCTTTTCAATTTTTTCTCTTTCTTTTTGGTGAGAATTAATTGCTGTTCTGATCATCCTCAGATATTTACCCATCGTCGATTATTAGACCTTATCCCCCATTGTGTACACACTTCATGCAGCAATTTATTACTCAATTCACAATCTCTTAGGATTAAATTATTTTAAATTATTTTATTTTTATTTTTTGTGAACATACTGTAAAGAGGGGTTAAAATTACATGGACAAGATAATGAGTACATTTCTTATCAAGCATTGCAGACTCCTCCTTTGTTTACCCTTCACATCCCTTCCCAGCCTCCCCCGTCCCCCCACCCAATCTTACCCCCCAAGCCCCCGCCCACACAAAAGTTGTAAAGTTCGTTTTCGACATGACAACTTGTACTTCTCATTGTTGCAACCGGTCCACCTGTATCCTTAAATGACTTGTCTTTCCCCATCTCCTCCACAAATTATACATTCATCAAATATAGTGAAAGCAGGGGTTATACTGTGGGGGAGGGACATACAAAGAAACAAAGAAATAATCTTATAAATGTGTTAGAAACAAATGCATGAAAGAAAAAAAATTTAAATACATATCTAAGGGTTCATTTTCCTAACATTATATTATCTGACCTTTTCTGCTTGACTCATATCTATACTAGATATTGCAAATGAGGGAAACCATGGGACCTATGTGTCTTTGGGCTTGGCTTACTTCACTTAATATAATTTTTTCCAAGCCTTTCCATTTCCTAACAAATGGGGAAATGTCATTCTTTCTGATTGAGGCATAGAATTCCATTGTGTATATATACCACATTTTCTTGATCCATTCATCTACTGACGGGCTTCTGGGTTGGTTCCATATCTTAGCTATGGTAAATAATGCTGCAATAAACATAGTTGTGCTGGTAGCTTTAGTGTGGTCTTGTTTGTAAACATTTGGGTAAATGCCCCAAAGTGGGATTGCTGGGTCATAGGGGAGCTCTATGTGAAGTCTTTTGAGAAACCTCCATACTGCTTTTCAAAGTGGTTGAAAAGGTTTACACTCGCACCAACAATGAAGTAAGGTTCCCTTTTGTCCACTTCCCCTCCAGCATCTGTTGTTAGAGTTCTTGATTTTGTTCTCTTTTTTAACATGGAAGTTATAGATTATATCTTTTTATACTCTAACTTGGTTCAATGATCTGCTGTCTGTTATTTCTTCTCTTCCCCTTCTTTTGCCCATCTACTTACATAATTTTTATTTAAAGAGACAAACTTGAGCTTGCATATCTAAATTCTCCTAAATTATCTGAATTTCTTCATACTTCTGGCAGCCTCCTTAATCTATCTCAAGGGAATATTTTGTCACTACCATTTTTATCCTATATGATATCTTCCTGCCTAATTCAGTGCAAAATATACATTAGACTCATCCAGATATCTCAACACTTGTACCAACATAAAAGACTATGTTACTTAGAAATCATTATTTTAGTATACCTGTGGAGGTGGCATCTGTAATTTTTGAATGACCCTAACTGATACTTAGATGCAATCATGTTTTAAACCAATATACCACTCAGAAGAATGAATCACTAAAATGTGGTACACACACACACACACACACACACGGTGGAATTCTATGCTTCCAATTCATAAGGAAATGGAAAGACTTGGAAAAATCCTACTTAGTAAAATAAGCAAGATATAAAGAAAAAGATTCCATGGTTTCCCTCATGTGTAATGAGTAGGAAGTGTCTAGGGTAGTCTTAGCAGATGAGCGGAATGGCTCAATACCTATGTATATGTGACCATATAAGTGGATGATGAGCAAAATGAACTCCTAGTGTTCCCCTCTGGTTTATCCCCTGCTGTATTTAATTTCAGTATCCTGTGTATTGTATACATATTTATCTTAATGTTGCAAAGGAAGAGGAACAACAAAATGGCGACACAAAAGACAAAGGGCAAACCAATGCAATAGCAATACTCAGAAGAAAACATTTTGGAAATTTACATTACTACTTATGAGGGGTATTGTGATTAAAAATTGTGATTAAAACGAGAGGGAGGGGATAAAAAGTTCGACATGTTATGTATTCTCTACCTTTCAATTACTGCAACCCCTTTTATATATTAAATGGACAATAAAATTAAATTTAAAAACAAGCTACATAAAATATAATTTCACTGTATTGGCATAGTAAATATTATTCTATGTGTATTACCTTTTTAAAAAAATGAACAATATTTGGCTTCTAATTTGAATTAATTGTCCCTCTCTTTATCAGAGGGTCATCAACTTGAATGTTATCAAACTATACAAAATTTTCAGAATATACTTGTCATTATTTTGAAAAAAACATTATTTTAGTATTGTCTCATACTACATAGAAAATAGTTCAATTCTCTGGAAACTCCTAACTTTTAAAACTAAATATTTGTTGATAGGACAGAGTATATGTGATCTTCAAAATTCCTATGACTACTAACGACTCATTTTCAAATTCTGAACATGCCATACCAGAAATATTTAAAACAGTGCCTGTATGCATTTTATTTAATTCCGCAAAAAATGCAGTTTCCAATGGGGCGTTACATAGTTAAAAGTCAACAGAAAAACTAGCCACATTCTGGTAGAAGATAAAACTATGAAGTATCCATAATAATTAATTCCTCTAGAGTAAACATTTGTTCATCAGAGTAAGCTATTATTTTTATGACAATCAATCCCAACATTTTATGCAGTGAAGTCATTCTAGCCCAACACTTTCCAAATTGTAAGGTGCACCTTAAAATTCCCTAAATTCACAGCATGACTAGCTTATCATTATAGTGAAAAAATTCTACACTTCTGATAATGAAATGCCCTTTCGATTGCTGAGAAAACACTACACTAAACTTTGCTGCATCGTTTTACTTCAAGTGGTATTCTTGAGATCAGAAAACTTGCAAATATTATTTCTACTCATCTTTTTATCTATCATAGATATTCAGGAGGCTAAGATCTGAATATTATGGTTCAAAACCCACCCAGGCAGGAAGGTTCCTTAGATTCTTATCTCCAATAAACTGCTCAGGAATAGCCAGACACAAGTGTTACTGAGTTTCGAGTGGTAGATCAGTAGCCTTGACCAAAAACAGGCTCAGGGACAGTGCCCAGGCCCAGCGGTTAAGCCCTAGGACAAACAAAAAAAAAAAAAAAACAAAATGAAAACAAACCCCAAACCTAGCATTTTTCTCATTGCATGCAGAGGTACGTAATTAAGGAAATGTCTTCCTGTGTTATGTACAGGTAGAAGAAAAAAGATGTCGCACAATAACTCTCTTCATACCATGTTACACCAAAGCCTCAAAACATTGCTCTTTTTCTAAATTTATAAATTAATATTATCCATTTGTTGGCAACTGTTTCTAGCATTATCATGTTATACATGAACTGTTGGAATTATCTATTAACTAAGTCCTTTAACTCGCTTGAAAGAATATTCTAGACAAATAGAATGCCAGAATAATTTGT
Organism: Dipodomys spectabilis; assembly: GCF_019054845.1. Lineage (NCBI taxonomy): Eukaryota > Metazoa > Chordata > Mammalia > Rodentia > Heteromyidae > Dipodomys > Dipodomys spectabilis. Next base: position 1,349,606 of record NW_024870782.1, on the reverse strand, counting down.
AAATTTGTAAATTAAAACTTCTACTTAAAAAGAATTTTGTAGTATCCTGTAGAATATAAAATTACAAACAAAACATGTTTATTTTAAATTTAAATTCTCATTTAGCCAGGTTTACAAAGTCCTACATTAGAAAATTTTGCTATTTCTCCAGGATTAAGCTTTTGTAATCCTTCATCACTTCTGTGGAAACCAACAGAATGATGCTTACTTTTTTAAATTTTTGGTTTGGAATCATGAGCTATTTTGCATCTAGGAATGTTCTGTAATGAAGAGAGCATTTAAAACATGACTGAGGATGATATATGGGTTGCATTTCAATAGGAAACTTGACTTCTCAAAACATAATGACAAAATTAGCCCTAACTTCCAACTGTGAATTCCTGTCTTGTTTTTTGGTTTGTTTTATTAAGCAAAATTATACTAACTACTTACGGGAAGGTATCACTATGTAATCCACTCTCTAATCTCCTGTCTTAATCTGAATGCTAGAATTTCAGGCTTGTATCACATTGTCCTACCATAGTTTGTTGGTTTATTTAACCTAGAAGCATACTAGTAATTCTGAACTTCTCTGATGATCTTATCCACTAGACTGACTGCTCAAAGTGTTTCTGTACAATTTTCAATGATGTTCTAACATTTGACACAGGGTATGAACATTTTCAGACGCACCTGCAGGGGTCTCTGATTCATTCCTCCATGGATCCTCCATGATGATTACTTGCCTCTCTTACTGTGTCTGGTCCCTACCTATGTAATATTCTCAAGCTTTTTGGGGGAAAGTTCACTTGAGGAGTTTCTAATATTGAAATTTCTGACTTGATTATAGTCTTACTCAGGACATATTTTCTATTATTTTCTAACTTTTCTACACATTCTGAGAGTTGTTTCATATGTGTGTTTGCACATGTAAGTGCTTCTGTGTGTATGTGAATGTTTGTATGTATGTATGCAAAATCCTCAAGCTCTTATTCAGCAATCTTGCTCATGACTAGTATTACATCACTTGAGCCATTCTTCTAGTGTAACTTTTGGCTGGTTAATTACAGGTAGTGTTGCAAAGACTGTTCTGCCCAGGCTGGATTCAAACTTAACTTCCCAGACTCTTTTACATTCTTAGTTTTTATTTTTTCCAGGAGTATCATGTTTTAAACTAGAAACACTTTCGTGAATGTAAAGTCTAACCTGTAGCCCAGATTTTTAACTCAAGAATTCATACAAAGGTAGATGAACATACACATTATATATCCTGAGTGTACACTGCTAGAAATGTGATCTTGAGCCGGGTACTGGTGGCTCATGCCTATAATCCTAGCTACTCAGGAGGTTGAGATCTGAGTATTGCAGTTCAAATCCAGCACCAGGAGGAACGTTTTCTGAGTCACTTATCTCAAATTAACCACCAGAAAACTGGAATTGACACTGTGGCTCAAGTGGTAGAACTCTAGCCTTGGGTTTAAGACCCACAACCATCAAAAAAAGAAAGAAAGAAAAAGAAATGTGATCTTAGCCACCAGTTCATTGCTAGTATAATTCCTGCTCTCTCAACATGGCCTTTTTTTCCAGTTAAGTCCATGCTTTTATATCTGACTTGCATTGTGAACAGAATTATTCTTCCATACTATGTTATTACAAATTTTCATGATTAGCTACCATGATTTAGATCTAGTAGAAAACAAGAGTGGCCTCATCCTTCATGTTCCACTTAGTAGTAATGCTTTCTCTATATCACTCCCATAGATCTACTTACTGGCTTTGAATTTATTGTTTCAATGTTGTCTTATTTGTAGAGTCTTCTGTAGTCTATTGAAGTATTAAACTTAAGCACAAAACTTCTTTTTCTTGTATTATTCCTATTGTTTCTCCTACTGTTAACTTATGTACACTTGGGAAATAATGCACAACACACACACTCACAAAGAAATGTTTCTGAGAACCTTCTTCCCACTTAAAATTGGTCTTAATTACAGTGCAATTAGGAAATTTAAACTTAAACTACTCCAGGAAGTTTTTTTCATGTTTTTTTTTTGTTGTAAAAATGGTGTAAATAGTGGTTAGAGTTACATAAATAAGTAAATGAGTACATAATCTATCAAGCACTGTTACCTCCTCTTTTGTTTTTCTCCTGCCATCCCTTTCCTCCCCACCGCCCCAACTCCCTTCTCCCCTCTTCAAGTAGTAAAGTTCATTTTCGACATAGTGCCTTGTACAACTCATTGTTACAATGGGTCATACTGTATCCTTGTTTCAGCATTTTGTTATTTCCCTTCCCTTCCCCACATTAATAAAATGTATATGCAAGATACAGGTTGCCGACAACAAATATAGTGAAAACAGGGGTTATATCATGGAGGAAGAACATAGAAGACAAACAAAAAAAAATACATACTACATGTTAAGTACATTAAAAACAATAGCAAGTGAGAAAAATCAAGTTGTGTCACTATCTTGGGGTACATTTCACTTAACATCATCTTATATGGCCATGTGTACATGGATAATGTTTTATAAGCGATTTAAATTCCATATTTTCTCTTTAAAAAGTTATTTCTGAAACACAAGTTACCTCATGTCCAAAGATGTACTTGTGCTATTTAAATGAAACCAGAAAATATTAATTTTACTTGGAGCAGCATCATAGATTGTTACTGGAGGTAAGTGGAAGGAACTGTTACTGGAAGTGGAAACTGATCCCAAGAGAGGAATTGAACATAGAGAAATGAAAAAGTTCAAGTTAATTTGTGCTGTCCTTTTTATGGTACAAGTAAAGAATCCAAGGCCTGAAGGAAACTCTGTCCCTTACCTTTTCGAGTGTGTCCTTTACTCATATAAAACTTGTCTGTAAGCTTCCAGTTGGGAGTATTACAAAAGGAAACAATATTCCATTTCAAGGCCAGCATAGAATAAAAGGAAATAACTTTGTTTTAAAAGTGTTCTAGTGCAAAGAAACAAAGACATGGAGGTTTTAAAGTGTCTTATGCACGGATATTTCTCTCCTGAGATGATTCTCCTATTGTAGAAGTCAGTTATCCATTTCTTTATTCTGGTCCTGGGTCCTCCACAGCAATAAGGATTCCAAAAAGCAGGATCCAGTGAGTATAATCAGCAAAAGGAGCCTCTTCTCAAACCAGTGCTTTAAGGATGGTCCTAAAGAAATATGTGGGTTTTTCATTTTCTTGTTTGTTTGTTTACGGTGCTGGTTCTGGGGCTTGAACCAGAAGGTGGACCCTGTCCCTATACAGTTGTCTTTCCTGCCCACCTACCCCCTAAACTACTACTCTACTGCTCGAGCTAAAACTCAAATTCTGCTTGTTTTAGTGCTTAATTACAGATAAGAGTTTAACAGGCTGTCCTGCCTGGGTTGACTTTGAACTGAGATAGTAAGAAAGCCAAGTGACATCAACTGTATGGACTTCTCTTGTGAAACAAGAATTATTAGATGAAGTTTATAATAAAGTTAATATTTGACCATTTTTAAAAGAAGAGAATATGTCAAGCAAAGAAGCCATAACTTAAATAAATCAGCAAAAGTAGGTGCACTGAATCATTTTGGAATTATTTTTTCTGTTTGGGAAGATTACAATTGACTGCGTTGTTCCTTTTGGGGAAACTTGAAGTCATGTTATGGGACTCTTACATTAGCATCCTCTGTTGTATGTGTATGTGGACTTAGTATCAGAAATGACTGAAGATTTTAGAAAGCAAAGGAGTTCAGGAATGAAAGAACAGCATAGAAGGATATACCATTTATCACACAGAGATTAAGAACTAGCCTAAGGAATTAGAATGCTAAAGACAATGAGGAATAAGCCTAGTTGATAACTAGTTCTTCAATAACCAAAAATGGTTCCCTAGAACAGATTGTGGTATAACTTAGTTATTATCATTTATTCCTTCCATGTGAAGTTATTCCTTCTCTTTTCTCAAAACTATTAATTAGTCAATTCCTTTTTGATGCTATAACTTACCAAAAAGATTTCCAAATCTCACATAGACTACCCTTCTCATTGTGATTAGAAATGACGGCTCAAAATCTGGAATCTTTGAATTTCCAGGATTAATCTCCACCTGATATCTAAGCACATTCTTGGCATTAAATTGCCATGACCTATTAACAGAACATTGTTTTTTGTTTTTTGGGTTTTTTTTTTGTTTTTTGGTGTGGGGGGGGTGTCTGGACGTGGAGCCTGAACTCTGGGCTTGGGCGCTGTCCATCAGCTCTTCAGCTCAAGTCTAGCGCTCTACCACTTGAGCCACAGCGTCACTTCTGGCTTTTTTCTTTTTGCTTATGTGGTGCTGAGGAATCGAACACAGGGCCTCATGAGTGCAAGGCAATCTATACCACTGAGCCACCTTCCCAGCCCTTTTGTTAAATAATAGTAATCTAATATAGGTAAAATAAATTACGGACTATTGTTAGGCATCAGTTGGAATGATCAATTGTATATTCCAAGTATGGGTTATTTATTTTGCATTTACTAGCTAAATGACTTTTTGCCAATCTTGGGACTTGAACTCAGGGACAGGGAACTGTTTTTTTGTTTGTTTGTTTGTTTGTTTGTTTTGGCTCCAGGGTAGCACTTTACCACTTGAGGCACAACTCCACTTTCAGTGTTTCTTTTTCTATTTATGTGGTACTGAGGAATCAAACCTAGGGTTTGATGCATGCTAAGCAATAACTGTTCCATTAAGCCACATTCCCAGAGCCCTAAAAAAATTCTTTTCGTTTTTATATTAATAAGTTTTTTTATTGTGAAAATACCGCACAGAGGGTTTACAATTTTATGAGCAAGGTAATGAGTACATTTCATAGCAATCATTGTTGCCCCTCTCTTCCCCTTACCATCCCTGCCATCGATTCTCCCCCTCCCACCCCCGCCAAAGTTGTAAAGTTTGTTTTTCAACATAACCTCTTATACATCTCATTGTCGCAATTACACTTGATTAAGATGGCATTACTTTTTCATTTCGTTACTGTGTATTCTAATTTAGGCCAGGTGGTAGAAAAAGAAGTGGAAAACAATACTAAGTCCAGTAAGGCTGACATTCCTATCACATCACTAAGTAAGTACAGTGTTAAGGCCAGCAGGACGCATAGGGCTGATGCATGTGACATTATTATGTAAAACACTATTGGTCATCATCTCCGACATCCATAACATTCTGCTTCCACTTTCAAGATAAAGAGGCAAATATCTAAGCCTTTTTAATTGATAGAGTGTGTTTCCTAGGAAAGAAGAAGGAGGATGTGGAAGGTGATGGTGGAAAAATATGTATATTAGCTCTCTGTCCACATTTTTTGCATTTTTAAAAAGTGCTATTGATGAACTCCCTCTTACATGTAATTGACTATACTGTCTGCACAAGATGCAGAGAAATGAAACATTTATTCTGGTGGATAGTAACATATATTAACAAAATCCATTTCTGGAAAAAAAGATACTAGGTAAGAAAGTATAAAGTATTGTCTATGAAATGGTTTCTTTTCTTGGAGAATAAACGGTAGTATTGAAATGCTTACTCCAGCTTTCTTGGAAATTTTATGCTGTCTCAGTATCAAAATGTTCTCTAATTCCTGTAACATCCAAGCATAAAAGACATGATTTGAAGATCTCAGTAATTTTAAAAATAAAGGTACATATTAACTTCCTTCTTGTAGAGATTTGTGATAGCGAGTATGATTGATTGTATTATAGTTCTCTTTTTTCCCCCCTCTTTATCTCAAGTGTTGTATATATGGTCATATTACTCTATGTCCTGCATCAGCGTCCTGTTGGTGAGATTTACCTGTACTTTGCAATGTCAAGCTGGTTCATGTGACTTACATCAGCTTACAAAAATGAACCAGAAGTAGTGAAAGGCTATTTCTAGGGGAAGATTTCTGTCTCATTGTCTGTGTCTAATAGCTGAATTGTTTTCCCTTAGCTATAAAAATAGCATAGTTTCAAAATGAGTCTTCTTTCAACTTATATACTAGAAGAATATATCATGTGAAATTGAGGCAAAACTCAAATACAGCCTCACCATATAACAAAAGCAGAATTAAGCTAATGTTAGAATATGATATTAAGATGTTAGTTTCTTATATTTTATACCTTTATGTTAGTTGACTATAGCATACTAGAATTTAATAAATACAAAACAAGAACTAAACAAATAGATAAGATTTCCTGTTGGACATTATTACAATTTTTTTATAAATAAACATTCTCCATGTGATCATTTATGGCGTTATCTATTTTCTATAGATGGGTTTAATCATTTTAGGTCATTGTATCTAATATCCATAATCATTATCCAGACCTTGTGATTGAGGTGAGGAAGAACAAAATATCTAGATTTCTCCTTCTCTTTTCCTCTTCTCCTTTTTGTAGTGTGAATTCTAATCCTTTCTCCAAATTCTCCTATTAATAAAGGAAGAATGACATGTTGTGGATATCAAGCAAAAGGCTTCAAATCAAGAATTTCATACTTTCCTGGAGGAGGATGGGAAGGGATGGGAAGGAGAAAAAAAGGAGGAGCTACAATGCTTGATAAGAAATGTACTCATTATCTTGCCCATGTAATTGTAATCCCTCTGTACAGTATTTTCACAATAAAAAAATAGATGAGAAGGGGTACCAAGATGGTGACAGGGCAGTAGGGAAACGCCATAGCTCTACCCAACCCAAAAGAGAGTTCAAGTTCCGATGCTTAATCTCCCCAAGAGACTGACAACAACAAAAAGATGAACACCCAGAGAAAAACAGAAGGTGGAAAATAACAAAAAAGAAAGAGAGAAAAAGAAGAATTTCAGAACAGAGGAGCAGGAAGACTCCTCCCTCAACCTTTACTGGCCACGAAGCAGCACACCAAGCCATGGCCATACCACCCAGCAGGGACTGTCCAAGTCCCAGAGATACAGGAGTTTGTCTGCAGATAACCTGCGCAGAAGCAGCCTGAGGTACTAGTGTCAGATGAACGGAGAAACCTCCTAGCCGGGAGCTTGAACAAAGATCCCACCCCTCACTCTCCATCTGAGCAGAGAGGCTCCATCCCACCAAAGCCCCTCAACCCCATGGCAGGAACCCCAGAACTACATGGGACTCCCACCGAACACCAGAGCAGAAGACATGCAAGGAACTGGTGCTGATCCGGACAGTGCAAATGCAGACAAACCCCAGTGCTCAGAACCTGCACGGAGGCCCCTCCCCCACCCCTCGGGCAGAGGTTAGAGGCCCATCTCATGGTGCAGACCCAAACAGCATCAAATTAGGCAGAGACAGAAGAGAATCACACAGAGCTACCACCGCCTAGCCCAGCCCACATACAACTCAACTGAACTCTGATTGGAAAGGCAACCAATGACCTACATCACACAGAAACAACTAGCTCCAGGGTGAGTACCCCGCAGGGGACTCTGTATCCCTCAAGAGAGACCAGGGCTGGTGGGAATCCCCAGACCATGAGCCAGACCTCCTACCCCAACACCTGTACCACAGGACCCACTAAAACTGGGAACTGTTGGAGAGCTCCAGCAAACCGTGTAGCACACTCAGCTGACCAGGCTACAGCAAGAGCGCCCCTGGAAGGGAGCTTAAACGCCCAAGCCAGGAACAGCACCCCCGGGTCAAGATACCCAACAGTGGAAGAAATTTGAACTGTGTACCCCAGGCTGTGTAACCTAGGTGGGATACACAGCAGCACATCTCCAACCCGCGTTCCCCAGGCCTTGGGCCGGGACCAGGCCTGGGGATCCAGTGCCTGAGCAACACAACCAACCTTTCCCAACTGAAGTCAGAAGCTGAGCATAAGCTTCAGCAGAGGGGAGAAAACAAGGAACTGCACCCACTGGGAAGCACACCTGTGAGAGCAAAAGACCAGGGGGGCTCAGGACAAGAGAAGCCCAAACCCCACCAGAACCCGATCCATATATTCTAGGTTATTAGACAACACAGGCCACCAGGACCTGATAATAGGCAGGAGCTCAGGCTGGTAAGGTGGCTCAGCAGTAGAGTGCTTGTGTTGGGTGCATGAGGTCTTGGATCTGATTCCTCAGCACCACATAAGCACAAAGGGTAAGAAGTGGTGCTGTGGTTCCAATGGTAGGATGCCATCCTTGAGCTTAAGATCTGAGGGACAGTGCCCAAGCCCAGAGTTCAAGGCCAAAACCAGCCTTTCCTCCACAAAAAAAAAACCATCAGGAGCCCATAGCAGACTCCAGCATCTGAGAGAGTTCATCCAGCACATCCAATCTTGCCAAGAGCACCCGTAGGAGCAAACAGGAGCAGTCTAGGCTGCTCAACCCTTCCAATGACGAGAGCTGCCAGTGATCTACAGCAAAGAGCTGAGAACCCTATGTGGGTTAGACCAGCAGCTGGAGGTCGGCCCCCAACAGAACCGAAATCAGGTACAAACTCTCTCTACCAACACAGAAACAACAACCAAGCAAAATCAGACACATATTGACCAAAACAAAATTTCAGATTAGTCTCCAATAATCCTGGACCCACATGGGAAAATCACAGAGAAAAATTACAAGATTTATTAATAGCCAGGATAGCAAGGTATCCCCAATAGCCAGCAGCCACACAGGGGAGAGCCCCAGTGGGAGCAAAGCAGGAATGAAAGACAAAAGCTACATCCAAGGGATGCTGGAGACAATGACTCAAAAAACAAAGCGAGAAATAGACCAGAAATTAAAGAACATGGGGACAAACTATCGAAAGAGATGCAGGATCTCAAACACGAGGTACACACAAAAGTAGAGGAAGTACATACCTCACTCAGAAGTGAGAAAAATGCCAAAATAGGCAATACATACCTTATTAAGAGGTGAGATCAGTACTTTGAGAACCAACACCAAATCCATAAATGAGTCCATTTCTTCCTTGCAAACCACAATGGAAGCCACAGTTAACAGAGTGAACGAAATGGAATGTAGAGTGTCAGATACAGAAGACAGAATACACCAACTGGACCAAACAATGACAGATATGGAAACATCACTTAAATTATGCCCAAGGGAAATTCAAGAGCAAGCAGATAGTGCCAAGAAATTTAACCTTTGTATAATTGGAGTGGACGAAGGTGAGGAATATCAAAGCAAGGGAATGCAACACCTATTCAACAAGATAATCAGTGAAATTATCCCCATCTCAAAAAAGAACATCTTACCTACATAACAGAAGCATATAGAACACCTAACAAGCAAGACACCAGGAGAAACACTTCTAGACACATTATAGTAAAAATGATAGACCTGAATAATAAGGAAACCATCTTGCATGCAGCAAAAATGAAGAAGGAGCTATAATAAACGGGAAAAAATTAGAATCACTGCAGATCTCTCCACACAAATACTGAATGCAAGAAAGGCCTGGGAAAGTACCATAAGAGCGCTGAGAGCCAATAACTGTCAACCCAGACTGATATACTCGGAAAAGCTAGCATTCACATTCGATGGAGAGCTGAAAATTTTTAATAGCAAATAAAAACTAAATGAATACATAAACATTAAGCCAGCATTACAAAGAATACTAAGAGTGGGAACACAACCTGAAGAAAGCAACCAGGAACAGGGACATGTACCCAGACAGTCATTAATAGAAATCTAACTGAGCAAGCCCAGGAGGAAAGGAAAGAAGAAAAACTGAGGGAAATTGGGAATGACAGGGATCAAAATGCATCTCTCTATACTATCTCTTAATATTAACGGGCTTAATTTGCCAATCAAAAGAAAAAGAACTGCGGATTGGATTAGAAAACATGACCCATCCATCTGTTGCCTTCAGGAGACACACCTCTCAGCCAAACATACAAACAAACTCAGAGTAAAGAGTTGGAAAAGGCTCTACCAATCAAATGCCCCCAGTAAGAAAGCAAGTGTAGCAAGCCTGATATCTCAGAAGATAAACTTTTCATTATAATCAATACAAAAAGACAAGGCTGGACACTACATATTAATACAGGGAACAACCCAAGAGGAGGACAGTTCCCTCTTATATTACCAACTTATATTCCCCAAACATTGGTGCACCCAGATATGTTAAGCAAATACTCTCAAACTTACAGAATAAAATAGATCCCAATATGATAATACTAGTAGACTTTAACACCCCACTCTCGCCAAAGGACAGGTCTACCAAACAGAGGATTGGAAAAGAAGCTACTGAATTAAGTGAGGCCATACTTCAACGGAATTAACTGACATCTACCGAGTATTTCACCCTAAAACAACAGAGTACACATTCTTCTTAGTAGCTCATGGAACTTTCTCCAAAATAGACCATATCATAGTTCATGCAAGGAACTTAAGCAAATACAAGGGGATCGACTTAATCCCCTCTATCCTATCTGACCACAGTGGAATCAAGCTAGTTCTCAATAACAAAGCATACAGCAGAAATTATTCTAATACATGGAAATTGAACAGCACACTTCTAAGCAATGGCTAGGTAACAGAAGAGAACAAAGAAGAAATAATTTCCTACAACTCAATGAAAATGAAAACACCTCACAAAGAAACTTGTAGGACACATCAAAAGCAGTCCTGAGGGGAAAATTTATTGCCCTCAGTGCCCACATCAAGAAAATAGAGACAGACCAAGTAAATTATCTCATGTTGCAATTAAAATAGCTAGAAAAACATGAAAAAAAATGCAACCTAAATTTACTAGAAGGAGCCAGATAACCAAACTAAGACTGGAGATTAATGAATTAGAAAATTGTAGAACCATAGCCAGAATTACCCAAAGAAAAAACTGGTTCTTTGAAAAAATAAATAAAATTGATGGACCGTTGGCAAGATTAATTAAAAAGAAGAGAGGAAACCCATATTAACAGGATTAGGGATGCCATAGGAAAATTCACAATAAGTACACAAAACATCTAAAACAATCTTAACGGACTAATTTCAAAAGTTATACTCTCTAAAGTAAGAAAACCTGGCAGAAATGGATGCATTTTTAGAGTAATACAAGTTGCCCAAACTGAGCAAAGAAGAATTAAATCATTAAATAAGCCAATATCCTACAACGAGATACAGAAACAATCAGAAGTCTTCCAACAAGAAAAGCCCAAGACCAGATGGATTCACAGCAGAATTCTGTAAGACCTTTAAAGAAGAACTAATGGCCATAATCCTCAAGCTCTTCAGAGAAACAGAGAAGGAGGGAGCTATCCCAAACTCATTCTACGAAGCCAATATCACACTCATCCTCAAACCAGGCAAAGACCCAACCAAAAAAGAGAATTACAGGCCAATTTCCTTGATGAACACAGATGCAAAGATCCTTAACAGGATTCTAGCTAACAGAATCCAGAAACATAAAAAAAAATCATACACTATGATCAGATAGGCTTCATCCCAGAGATGCAGGGATGGTTTAACATACATAAGTCAATAAATGTAATCCTACACATCAACAGAGCCAAGGTCAAGAACCACATGATTATCTCCACAGATACTGGAAAGGCCTTTGATAAAATTCAACATTCATTCATGGTAAAAGCTCTGGAGAAAATAAGAATAGAAGGAACATTTCTTAAAACAATAAAAGCCATTTATGACAGACCAATAGCCAATATTATACTTAATGGGGAAATGCTAAAACCAATTCTCTTAAAATCCCACTGTCTCCACTCCTCTTCAAAATAGTCCTGGAACCCTTACCCAGGTAAATAAGGTAAGAAAAAGACATTAAAGGGATTCGCATAGGAAAAGAAGAAGTTAAACTATCCCTTTTTACAGATGACAAAATACTATACCTTCACGATCACAAAAACTCCATTCCCAAACTCTTAGAAATCATAAATCACTTCAGCAAAGTAGCAGGATACAAAATCAACCCATAAAATCAGTTGCCTTCCTGTACACTGACAATGTACAAGCAGAAAGGGAGCAACCCCATTCACAATAACCTCCCCCAAAATAAAATATTTAAGAATTAACCTAACCAAAGATGTAAAAGAACTATTTAATGAAAACTATAAAAATGTGGTATATATACACAATGGAATTCTGTGCCTCCATCAGAAAGAATGACATTGCCCCATTTGTTAGGAAATGGAAAGACTTGGAAAAATTATATTAAGTGAAGTAACCCAGGCCCAAAGAAACTTAGGTCCCATGATTTCCCTTATTTGCTAAAACTAGTATATTCTGAGTCAAGCAGAAAGGTCAGATAAGTTGATGTTAGAGAAATGAACCCTAAGATAAGCATTCAAATGTATTTTTTCTTTCAGGTGATTGTTTCTAACACATTTATAAGATTAGTTCTTTGTTGCTTTGTATGTTCCTGCCCCATGGTGTAACCCCTGCTTTCACTGTATTTGATGTTGATATAATTTGTGGAGGGGAAGAGAAAAAAACAAATTATTTAAATAGGGATACAGGTGGATCTACTGTAACAATGAGATATACAAGTCATTATGTCGAATACAAACTTTACAACTTTGGTGGGGGGAAGAAGGATTGGGTTGGGGGGCGGGAGGAGCATGGGAAGAGATGGGAAGGGGAAACAAAGGAGGAGTCTACAATGATTGATAAGAAATGTACTCATTATGTTGCCCATGTAATTATAAACCTTCTTTACAGTATTTTCACAATAAAAAAAATAAATAAAACTATAAAAAGTTAAAGAAAGAAATTACACAAGATACTAGGAAATGGAAAGACCTCCCATGCTCTTGGATAGGCAGACTTAATATAGTGAAAATGGCAATACTGCTTTCAAGTATTTTCATTGGCTATTTTCATTATTGCCTTTGTTCTGGTTTTCTTATCAGGAACACAGGGTTACACAAAAAGATCTTCCTAAGATATAGGATCTTAGGCAGAAAAAAATAAATGTATAATTAAAGATTTTCATCTCTTAAGAGAATAAAAAGGTCAGAAGACATTTTGTTATTACTTGCATGGCTCAGATGACTTGAATGTTTTGGTTGTTAAACTAAGTGGAATACATGTAAAATGTTACAGTTGTTCCAAACGATGATACTTTTCTGCTCCAATAAGATGAAACCTCTGACAAGGTTAGAGGGCATATCGATTTTGGGGGAGAAGTCTTAATTTTAGAATGCCAAGGTAGATACCTAAAACAGCACTGTCTATCACATATCTGCTAATTTTATACTATGGCCTATAAGTTTATAAAACTACACATATGAATTGAATGAGAAATGTTTGATTTACACAATTGACTCAAAAACAACTAAAACCAGAAAACACTTCTATATATTTATATAAACTAATATATCCAGTGAGGATTTAAAAATTTTTAGAATATATATTTAACATTTATGTCAAAATATTGTTTATTTGTAAATGTTTATTTTTAATTGTTGTCAGTCGTGGGACTTGAAATCTGGACCTGGACACTGCCCCTCAGCTCTTCAGCTCAAGATTAGTGCTCTACCACTTGAGCAACTAACAGTTTTCTTTTGTCTCATTTGAGGTAAGAGTCTCATGGACTTTCCTGCCTAGGCTAGCTTTGAACCATGATTCTCAGCTCTCAGCCACTTTAGTAGCTAGAGTTACAATCATGAACCACTGGCGCCTAGCTACAATACAGTAGATGGAAAGAAATCATTAAAATTACACCAGAATTAAACGAATTAGAATCCAAAAATAAAAATTGTAAGAACCAAAAACCAAAGAGTTGATACTTTGAAAAATTAAAAAAATTGACAGATCCTTAGCAAATCTTATGAGAAAAAGAAGAGAACACACTCAAATAAATAAACTCAGGTATGAGAATGGAAACATCACCACAGTAACAACCAAGATTCAGAACATTATAAGAGAATACTTCTCAAAATATTATGCTAATAAGTTAGAGTGCCTGGCAGAAATAGACGTTTTCCAAGCCAATATCGAAATGCTGAAACAAACCAAGGTGAGTTAAACCATCTTAACTGGCTCAGATCAAACACTGAAATAGAAACAGTAATAAGAGACCTCCCATCTCAGAAAAGCAGCTTTACAGCGGAATTCTATAAGGCCTTCATGGCAGAGCTCACACCAATACTTTTCCAACTCTTCAATGGAATTGAAATAGAAAGTTCACTACCGAACTCATTCTATGAAGCCATCATAACCCTCATCCCAATACCAGGCAGGGACTCATCAAAGAAAGAGAACTATAGACCCATTTCTTTGATGAACATTAATGCAAAACTTCTCAACAAAATTCTGGCCAATCAATTTCAACAATTCATCCAAAAACTCATACACCACCATCAAACAAGATTCATTTCAGGGCTGCAAAGCTGGTTCAATATACACAAATCAATTAACATAATTCATCACATCAACAGGAGCAAGGATAAGAACCACATGATTATCTCAATAGATGCAGAAAAAAGCATTTGACAAGATCCAACAATCCTTTGTGATGAGGGTTCTGGAAAAATTAGGAATCCAGGGAACATTCCTCAATACAATAAAGGCTGTATATGACAAACAGCCAGAATTTTACTTAATGGTGAAAAACTAAAGCCATTTCATCTTAACTCAGGAATGAGACAAGGATGTCCACTCTCTCCACTTCAATTTAGTAATAGAATGACTAGCTACAGCAATAAGAAAAGAGGCAATAAAGGGATCCAAGCAGGGAAAGATTAAATAAAACTCTCCCTCTTTTCAGATGACATTAGCTTGTGTTTAATGAATCCCACGGACTCCACACCCAAATAACTCAAGCTGATTCTAATTTTGGCAAAGTAATGGGGTATAAAATTAACCCTCAAAAATCAATGGCTTTTCTGTATGGCAGCAATGAGAAAAGTGTGTCTGAAATCAGGAAAGCAACTCCATTTGTAATAGTCCCACAATCAATAATACCTAGGAATTAACTTAACCAAAGAAGTGAAGGACCTCTATAATGAAAAATTTTAAAAACGTGGAAAAAAGAAAAATTTAAAAACGTGAAAAGGGAAATCAAACAGAAATTAGAAAGTGGAAAAACCTCTCATGTTCCTGGATTGGAAGGATTTACATCGTGATAATGGCAATAATCCCCAAGGCTATCTACTAATTCAATGTGATGCCTTTCAATGTTCCCACGGCATTCTTCAAGGAAAAAGAAGAGGCAATCCAAAAATTTACATGGAACTATTAAAGGCCCCAAATAGCAAAAACAATCCTTAACAGAAAGAACAGTGCTGGAGGAATATCAATACCAAATTTCAAACTCTACTATAAATCCATAGTAATCAAAACAGCTTGGTACGTGCACAAGAACAGACCTCAGCACCAATGGAATAGAGCTGAAAACCCAGAAAGGAACCTACAGACATATAAGCCATCTAATCTTTGATAAGGGAGTTAAAAAATTAGAATAGAGGAAAGACAGCCTCTTCAGTAAATGGTGCTGGCAAAACTGGTTAACTACTTGTAGAAAACTAAAGCTCGATCCTTATATAACACCCTGTACCAGAATCAACTCCAAATGGATCAAAGACCTCAGAGTCAAAGCAGACATTCTGAAAACATTACAGGATGGAATAGCAGAAATCATAGGTCTCCTTGGTACAGGCCTAAAATTTCTTAATAGAAACCTAGAAACACAACAAATCAAAGAGAGGTTGGACAAATGGGATTGCATGAAATTGCTGAGCTTCTTCATGGCAAAGGGTATAGCTAACAAGATCAACAGAAAGACCACGCATTGGGAGATCTTCACTAGCCATACAATGGACAAGGGTCTCATATCTAAAATATACCTAGAATAGAATTGAAAACCCAGAAATGAACCCACAGACCTATAGCACTGTAATCTTCAATAAGGGAGCTAAAAACTAGAATGGAAGAAAGACACCCTCTTCAGTAAATAGTGCTGGAAAAATTGGTTAATCGTTTGTAGAAAACTAAAGATGGATCCTTATATATCACCCTGCACCAGAATCATCTCCATATTGATCAGATACCTCGGAGTCAAAGCAGACACTCTGAAATCTTTAAAGGATGGAATTAGAGAAACCCTAGGTCTCCTTTACAGGTCAATATTTTCTTAATAGAGACCTGGAAACACAACAAATCAAAGAAAGGTTGGAAAAATGGGATTGCATGGAATTGCAGAACTTCTGCATGGCTAACACATAGCTAGCAAGATCAAGGGTCTCATATCTAAAATATACCTGGAACTCAAAAAATTAAATTCCCCAACAACAAATTTTCAATGAAACAACAGGGCAATAAATAAGTGGGCTAAAGGCCCACTGAAGAGGAAAGAAGGAAGGGCAATCGATACATGAGGAAATGCTCAACCTCCCTAGCCATAAGAGAAATACAAATCAAAACAACATTGTGATATCACCTCACCCCAGTTCCAATGGCTAAATCAAGAAATATAATTGCAAAAGATGCTGGAGGGGATGTGGACAGAAGGGAACCTTACTGCATTGTTGGTAGGAGTGTAAACTTGTTCAACCACTTTCGAAATTAGTATGGAGGTTCCTCAAAGACGCCACATAGAGCTGTCCAATGACCCAGCAATCCCACTTTTGGGCTTTTACCCAAATGATCACAAATAAGACCTTACTAAAGCTACCAGTACAACCATGTTTATTGCAGCATTATTTACCATGGCTAAGATATGGAACCAACACAGATGCCCCTCAGTAGATGAATGGATCAAGAAAATATGGTATATATACACAATGGAATTCTATGCCTCCATCAGAAAGAATGACATTGCTCCATTTGTTAGGAAATGGGAAGAATTGGAAAAAATATATTAAGTAAAGCAAGACAGCCTCAAAGAAACACAGTTCTCATGGTTTCCCTTACTTGCAATCCGTAGTATATGTCTGAGACAGCAGAAACGTTCAGATAAGTAGATGTTTGATGAAATGAACCCTAAGGTAAGGATTCAAATGGTTTTTTTTTTCTTATTGTTTCTAACATATTTATAAGATGATTTGTTTCTTGCATTTTATGTCCCTTCCCCAAGGTATAACCCCTGCTTTCACTGTAGTTTATGTTAATATAATTTGTGGAGGCGAAAGGGAATAACAAATTGTTTATATATGGATACAGGTGGACGTGTTGCAAAAATGAGATGTACAAGACTTTATATGGAAAAACAACCATTACAACTTTGACTGGGGGGCGGGGATTAAAGAGGAGAGGGACCGGGGTGGTGAGAAGGGAAGGGATGGGAAGGGGAAACAAAGGAGGTGGCAAAAATGCTTGGTAAGAAATATACTCATTTCCTTGCCCATGTAATTGAATCCTCTGTTTACAGTATTTTCACACTAAAAAATTATCTGAAAAAATTTGCATCAGTTGATAGTGCATATGATTTTATTTTTATTACAAACATAGAATGTAGTAAAAATTTTCATTGCAATTACACTGCACTAGGATGTGGGGAGATTCTAATGTGAATAATAGACTGTGCTTATGTAGAGAATTTGAGCATCCAGAATTTTAATATGCCTGTGATCATAAAACTGATACCTTACTGATATTGAGTGACAAATACAACTTCCGATAAGTACAGAAGCTTTCCTTGTATGTTTTTAATACATATTTTTATTGTAAATGTCCTGTGCAGAGTGTTTACAGTTACATATGTAAGGTAATGAGTACATTTCTTATTGAGCATTTTTACCCCCTCCTTGGTTTTTCCCCTACCATCCCTTCCCTTCACGCCTCCCAACTCTTCCCTCCAACCCCCTCCCCCGATAGAGTGTCTTGTACATCTCATTGTTGCAATGGGTCAACCTGTATCCTTTCCTTGTATCTTAAATGAAGAAATGCTGATTGATTTGTGCTGATTCTACTTGTGTAGACACACCTAAGATCACTCGCCAAGTCCAAGTGCACGTAATTCACATGCACATCATTTTTTTGTCATTTTGGTATAATTGTGTTCTACACATTTATTGACAGGTTACAAATTATTCTCAAATTTTAATACATTAAAATACTTTCTTTTTGTCTTATTTTCTTGACCATGAAATCAGCAAGACCTCAGTCAGCATTTCTCACATAGGACTTTTCACATGAGTTTGTTAAATGTTGACCTGAGCTCCAATCTTCTGAGGACTCACTCATCTGCTTAAGAATTGATGCTGGCTGTTGGAAAAGAACTCAAGGAAGAATGCCATTTAAAGCCTTATAACTTTATTCTGTACCAGAGTATTTTCCTGCTACTTTGGTTTTTGAGAGTGTCTACAAGAACTAGCATTCCCTGGGGAACAAGGAGACGCCATATGACGTTTACTTACTGAGATTTCCGATTGACTTGCTATCACTTGTACTGCATTTTGAAAGTCGAATGTGTCAAAACCTACCCATTTGAAGAGATAAGAGGAGATGCTGGGAAGATGGCTCAGTGGTAGAGTTCTTGCTTTGCGTGCATGAGGCCTGGGTTCAATTCTTCAGCACCACATAAACAGAAAAAGCTGGAAGTGGTGCTGTGGCTCCAGTGGTAGAGCACTAGCCTTGAGATGAAGAGCTGAGGGACAGCGCCTAAGCCCAGAGTTCAAGGTCTACACTGGGGTGGAGCTTGTATTGAGTACATAACAAACTGCTTCATGTATTTGGCAAGTTACCTGTCTCCAGTGTGCCGTAAGAATAGGACTATCATATAAATTAATAAATTACTTTTAAAAAAGAGATAGGAGTGGTAAAAGAATTTTTAGAGACACATACATCTTCAACATATTTGATTCCAAACATTATGTCTAAGGCATATTCAACAAGTAGTGAAACTTGTGTTGTCTGTAACTATGTGTCTTTCTCCATGTGTGCATGTGTACATGTGTGTATGTATGTATTTTTGTGTATAGTAACATGCATGTATACATATATAAGGGCATATACACACATATATGCATTTAAAAATAAATATACATATATAAATATATGTGTATATATTTATATCAGTTGTTCAATGATTTAATCTATAGTTCCCAGCACATTGTCATTCTCACAAAGTGTACATGATAAACTGCTCTGAGGTTCCGTGCTCTATGATGGGCATCCTTTGTAATTACTTCCCCCATTACCTAGTTTTTCATCCCTGAATATATTCGGTCTACTTTCCACAGGAAAGCATTGTTTTCATTACATGTATTTACTTATAATAAAAGAAAAAGGTCGTTTGTAAAAGAAAAAAGAAAACGAACTTTTAGGTCAGAGGTTAAAAGTATCCTATCCGTTTCAATGATTCCTATGAGATAAAATTTATAACAGTAGTAAAAGTGAAAAGGAATTCCTAGATCTGTTGTTTTGCCATTTAGAATAGAAATGAATAACATCACGTCACTGTTATAACTCTTAAAGAATGCAAGGGTAACTGATGGTCGCTATCATGTTCCCACAAAACCAGTGGATTCTGATGGATAATAGTAGACCAGCAGAAATTCTTTTTTTTCTTATTGTGAAAATACTGTACAGAGGGTTTATAATTACATGGGCAAGACGGTGAGTACATACCTTATCAAGCATTGTAGCCTCCTCCTTTGTTTACCCTTCCTATCTCTTCCCATCTTTCCTCCCACCCCTCCTCCCCCCCCCCACCAAGTTGTAAAGTTCGATTTTGACATGACAACTTGTACTTCTCATTGTTGCAACAGGTCCACCTGTATCCTTATTTAAACGACTTGTTTTTCCACTTCCCCTCCACAAATTATACCGACATCAAATATAGTGAAAGCAGGAGTTATACTGTAGGGGAGGGACATATTAGGGTGAGGTGGTATGACAATGTTGTTTTGATTTGCATTTTTTTATGGCTAGGGAGGTTGAGCATTTTTTCATGTGTCTATTGGCCATCCTTCTTTCTTCTTCAGAGAAGTTTCTCTTTAAGTCATTAGCCTACTTATTTATTGGGCAGTTGTTTCTTTGAGGATTTATTGTTGGGGGATTTAATTTTTTGAGTTCCAAGTATATTTTAGATATGAGACCCTTGTCCGTTTTATGGCTAGTGAAGATCTTCTCCCAATCTGTGGGCTTTCTATTGATCTTGCTAGCTATGTCCTTTGCCATGCAGAAGCTCTGCAACTTCATGCAATCCCATTTGTCCAACCTTTCATTGATTTGTTGTGTTTTCGGGTCTCTATTCAGAAAATTTCGGCCAGAGCCAAGGACACCTAGGGTTTCTCCTATTCCATCCTGTAATGTTTTCAGAGTGTCTGCTTTGACTCCGAGGTCTTTGATCCATTTGGAGTTGATTCTGGTGCAGGGTGATATCTAAGGATCTAGCTTTAGTTTTCTACAAGTAGTTAAGCAATTTTGACAGCACCATTTACTGAAGAGGCTGTCTTTCTTCCATTCTATTTTTTTAGCTCCCTTATCAAAGATTAGATGACTATAGGTCTTTAGGTTCATTTCTGGGTTTTCAATTCTATGCCATTGGTCCTGAAGTCTGTTCTTGTGCCAGTATCAAGCTATTTTGATTACTATGGCTTTATAGTAGAGTTTGAAATTTGGTATTGATATTCCTCCAGCAGTGTTCTTTCCATTGAGGAGCGTTTTTGTTATTCGGGGTCTTTTATTATTCCATATGAATTTTTGGATTGCCTCTTCTATTTCCTTGAAGAATGAGGTTGGAATTTTGATAGGTATCGCACTAAATTTGTAGATAGCCTTGGGAAGTATTGCCATTTTCACGATGTTAATCTTTCCAATCCAGGAGCATGGAAGTTTTTCCCATTTTCTAAGTTCTGTTTTGATTTCCTTTTTCAAGTTTTTAAAGTTTTCACCATAGAAGAGCAGCAGACATGGAGCATGAAAGAGAAAGAGAGGAAATGGGAGAGTGAAAGAGAAAGAGAAATATCACAATACTGAAAGTGTATAACAGATAAACAAGAGCAGTATGAGAATATTCATACTGCTGTCTTTAGACTCTACATATACATTTGAAGGTATTTGATGTATGATAACCCATCAAAATGAAATATAAAGTTATTTTGTTAATAATAAAAATGTCTCATGAGAAATTTTAAATGTAAAAACAATCTTCATGGAAGCAAACTCTGAGCTATTTCATGACTTTGAAAAGGATAATGTGGTTGAAGTTAGTATAAATTCAGAAGTATGACAATTCACAATGATATAAAAAGGTATTCATATATTTAATAACATAACCTAAAGCAGAAAGCAAATGTTGGATAATTGATTTTTTAAAAAAACATTCTGTCAGGTGCTTGGAAGGTGGCTCAGTGTTAGAGTGCTTGCCTTGCATGCATGAGGCCCTAGATTTGATTTCTCAGCACCACATAAGCAGAAAAAGATGGAAGTGGTGTTGTGGCTCAAGTGGTAGCACTAGCCTTGAGCTGAGGGACAGCACGTAGGACCCAGATTTCAAGCCCCATTACCAGCAAAATCAAAATATAAAACAAAACTAAACACAGTCTCTCACTTTTGTGGCCTCAACTCTTTAAAATCACTGCTTCAGCCTCTGGGTAAGATTTTAGGTGTGGACATTTATCAACATTCCTGATTCAGACTCTACTTGATAACTTTATAAATAAATATTTTGTTCTTAATTTTCCTCTTCGTAAATTCACATGCACCTATAAAAAATGGTTTGGCCATCCCAGTAACCTTCTCCAAGTACTTCATAATGATGACTTACAAAAAGTTGTATTATATTACAACAAGGAAAACAATGCTACAAATAAGAAAAACCAATAATTAAATATTAATGATTAATAAAACGAAAAACAAAACAATTACCAGTGTTTTCAGTATTTGAAGGGTACTACGTATTAGATTTTACTATTTTCTCATATTCCTGTACATTTAAAACTGCCTAAGATTATGATGTTCAACAAGAGTTTTATAGGCTATGAGCAGTCTTTAAAGTTACCCATTAAGATTATTATTTATGGCTCATCTCATCATTTGTATATGGCTTATATCATCATTTGTTCCTCACTAACATCTAAAATAAGGAAGCCCTATATTTTTTATAGAAACTATGTAGTTAAAAGTCTTAACTCTTTATTCTGCTCCTTTACACAAAGACTTTGCAACTTCTCATTAGTAAAATTTCTATAAACTCTGAAATGTACATACTTAGTAGCATATGTCTGCTACCATAAATCTTAAATACTTTATCAAAAAGTTTTATGACCTGGGGCTGGGTAGGTGGCTCAGTGGTAGAGTGCTTGCCTTGCATGCATGAAGCCCTGGGTTCGATTCCTCAGCACCACATAAGCAAAAAGAAAAAAGTTGGAACTGGCACGTTGGTTCAAGTGGTAGAGCAGTAGCTTTGAGCTGAAGAGCTGAGGGACAGCGCCCAGTCCCAGAGTTCAGGCCCCACTCGCAGACTCCCACCCCCAAAAAAATTTATGTCCTGCCAAACAGTCCTAGTTTTGGCATATATAAGCAAATTCCCAAAATTGAATATGTTTAAAACATTAAAACTTTAAAAAAAAACCTTAACACTTGCTTCAGTGTTCATTATGACAGGTGCCTTGTATAAAATAATTGAATTCCTCCTCTTACACATCTCTTGAACAACAAATATCTGGAATTATTTTGTTTTTGACATGTCAGTCTTTATTCTTAAATGTGTGCTTATGTAAGAAGTACATGGTTCTAAAATTTCATGGCAATTATTTTGAGCTTACTTTTTGTTGAATTGTCTAGTTTAAGAAAATAAATTACACTTTATATATAAAAAATGTTCTATGCTAAATTCAGCATCAAGTACTCTAACATTGGAACAATACAGAGAAGATTAGAATGGCCCCTGAGAAAGGATGACAGGCAAATTCCTGAACCATTCCATACTTTTACAACAACAGATGCTGGAGGGGATGTAGCCACAAGAGAACTGTACTGCATTCTTGGTGGGAGTGTAAACTTATTCAGCCCTTTGGAAAGTACTATGGAGGTTCCTCAAAAGACTCCACATAGAGCTCCCCTATGACCCAGGAATCCCACTTTTGTGCATTTACCCAGATGATCACAAACAAGACCACACTAAAGCTACCAGCACAACTATGTTTACTGCAGCATTATTTACCATCGCTAAGATCTGAAACCAACCCAGATGCCCCTCAGTAGATGAATGGATCAAGAAAATGTGGTATTTATACCAATGGAATTCTATGCCTCCATCAGAAAGAATGGCATCGCCCAATTTGTTAGAAAATGGAAAGACTTGGAAAAAAATATTAAGTGATGTAAGCCAGATCCAAAGAAACATAGGCCCTATGTTTTCCTTAATTTTTAATAACTATTTTATGTCTGAGATAAGCAGAAAAGGTTAAAAGCTTTGCAC
The DNA here is from genome assembly GCF_019054845.1 of Dipodomys spectabilis. Classification (NCBI taxonomy): domain Eukaryota; kingdom Metazoa; phylum Chordata; class Mammalia; order Rodentia; family Heteromyidae; genus Dipodomys; species Dipodomys spectabilis. Next base: position 1,326,378 of record NW_024870782.1, on the reverse strand, counting down.
ATATGACCAGATTAGGCAAATCAAACCCAAGATAGGAACACACGTGTGGTTTTCTCTTGCTTGTTATTGATTCTTACGTACTTATAACAGGTGATGTGTTTTCTTTTGTTTCTTTATATGTTCCTCCCCCATGCTATAACCCGTTTACACTGTATTTGAAGTTGGTGCGCCCACATCTTGTATATACGTTCCTCTAATTTGGGGAGGGAAAGGAAAAAAAAACAAGATGCTTAAATAGGGATACAGGTTGACCCATTATAACAATGAGATGCACATGACACTATGATGAAAAATGAACTTTACAATTTAGGCAGGGGAAGTGTACTTAGGGAGGGGAGTGTGCTTGTAGAGGTGGGAGGGAAGGGATGGTAGGGGAACATAAAGGAGGAGGTAACAATGCATGTTAGGAAATGTACTCATTACCTTGCTCATGTAAATGTGACCCCTGTGTACAGAATTTTACAATAGAAAACATATAACATGTTCTGAGATGGAAGAGTTTATTTCCTTTATTTTACTCATATAATATTGTTAACAAAGAAATTAATGCAAAACACTAATATGAAGGTATTTTGAATGTGTGTGTGTGCGTGTGCAAGAGCGTGTGTTCTCATCCAATTGCATGTATGTTGGTGTGCTCAGAGTTTGAAATCAGGGCTTCAAAGTCTTGCTAGGCCTTTCCTCTCTAGATTGGTGAGCTACTATATGAGCTACATCTCCATTCCTGGCCTGTTGCTAATTCATTGAAATTTTTGAAAAATAATCCTATGAATTTATTTTTCCCTCATTGGTTTCCAACTGTTATCCACAGATCTCTAGCTTCAGTGTTGATATGGCAAATAGTTAGGTTACAGATGTGACCAACCAGCGCAAGTCTTTTAGAATAATTTTAAAAGTAGAAGAAAGTTTACTTCACGGGGTCCTGTTTTATCATTTATTTTTAAAGCATTTTGGAGTGATTATATGCAAATTTTTTTCGTTTTTTTGGATTCTTAACACAATAAGTGAAAATATTTAAAAGTTTTAGTACTTTTTAAAAAGGAAACAGGAACTATGGGACTGAAGAAATTTTTCTCTTATAAGCTCAGCTCTGTGAATGATAACCCAATGTCACCAACACAATCTGTGTTGAAGACCAAATGTAACAGCAAACTATCACCATGGGCAATAATTGCTATGCTATTATTTCTTGGAAATATGAATATTGAATTGAGAGTGTAAGAGAATGGAGAGATTTTACCTACCTTTTGTGTATTGCTGAAAGACTTTTGGAAACTTTGACTCATTTCTTTGCTCAAAGTGTGTGTTTGAGCCATGCACTTACTGCCTTTAATTACAATTTTTCCAAACACTAAAATGGTAATAACATTAGCTTTATAGAAAATGTTATCTTAAGAATTAAGGGAAATAAAACTTGTGAAATACTTAACACAAACGTCTATGAATGAGTTTGAGTTTAGCCAGAAGTTTTTAAAATACTAAAAAGAATGTGATAAGTATTACAGAAACCATTACATGTAGTGAGCAATCAGAAGTAATGTTATCTATTGACCATGCTCTGCTTCCAAGGAAGCCAGGTGGATAACTTCTCATGCTGTAAATCAAACTGGTTATCTTATGTCTTGTGTGTGTAAAAATATCAGGGACAGAATGATGAAGGAATGTTGTAGACTGAGGTGAAGTCCATATGAAAATGTGCAAAACTGATAAAACATAAAAGTATCTTAGTAGTAAATTGTGTTTTACATTATTTAAATTACATCACAAAGATAAGAAAGACCTAGAAAAATGAATTCTCTTTTTGATGTCCTATCATAGGTCCTTGGATCAACTCTTTCCTCATTCTTGTAGAAGTATCATCAGATGAGATGAACTATATTATTTTTTTGTTTGCTTCCTTCCATTTATTCTTCATTTGACACCTCAACAAATTGAGACTGAAAGAAACCAAGGGAAATTAGACACACAGGCTTTGGAAAGAACAATCAATGTAAAATAAATAAAACACATACAGCCTTGTAAAAAGTCTGACTAAATTGAGTTATATAGTCTCAAGCGTCAACAGAAAATGATTAAGAAATATCATGCTATTGATAATTGAAAATGATAGGAGTTGCTTAATATTTTTCCTTTCTACTACTTTGAATTAATTATTGATTTTGAATAGAGAGATTAAAGATGAGATTAACAAGATACTAGATTAAAAATGGACAAAAGTTCTGAATAGACATATTCTTCTTAAAGCCCTGAAAAATCGCCAGTAAGTTTACAAAGTTGTTTAATACAACTCCTATGCTGGCTTAATGTTTTGTGAGCAAAAGTCATTAGAGAAATGTAATTCAAAATTACTATGATACTACTTCATAACTACTATAACTTTTATCAAAAAGATCAAAGGAATCAGGTGTGGTGGCAAAAGATTTTAATTCCAAGCATTTAGGAGGTTGGATAAGTCTAAGGCCAGTCTGGGGTACTGCACATAGCAAAAACCGGCACTTTATTACCTTTAACAAAGGTAATAATGTTGGTGAGAGTGTGGAGAAAAGGAGATTTTCTACACTCTTCTTCAAAATACAGATTAGTGTCCTCCTTGCAGAAAGTAATATGCAGTTTTCTATAGAACTCCAAAGTTAAAATATCATCTGCCCCACCAATCATGTGATTATTTCTCTCTGGGTAACTCAAATATATCTGTAGTTCATTGTTATTCACATCATTCACAACAACAGCCAATATATAAATCGAAGTTCAGTGTTCAACTACAGACTAATAAAGCAACCGTGATACATGACAAATATCTTTCTCTGTTTCATTCTTAAAATAGCAAGATACTTATGCCATTAGCCACAACTTACAATGACCTGAAAGATGTATTCTAAATGAAGAAAAATAATGTACTCTGATCTTTGTAAACACACACACACACTCACACACACACACACACACACACACACACACACACACACACACACACACACACACCAACCTCAAACATTAAGAGAGAAATTTTTTAAAAAGTAAAATAAATTGGAATTACTGTGGCATTTAGGTCACAATGTAGAAGATAGTAGATATACTGGTTGAACCGGTATAGAGTCGTAATGTACAACATGAGGATACAGGGGACAACACTGGCCTTACATAGGAATGAAGCTAAATTAGTACGAGTTGTTTTTCCGAGTAGGGGTTGCTCTTATTTGTTCTTCCTTCAGTAATGGATAAGATGAACGTAATTCTTTAAATATTCCTGCCTATTTGTAGAAATAATAACAAACAATATAGCAATAATGTTGCATGCTCAACATAGAACAAAATGTCAAATTAAACTACATGAGATTATCCTTGATGTAAACTAATTATTACAAATAAAAGAAACCATAGGACCTATGTTTCTTTAAGTCTGGCTTACTTCACTTAATATGATTTATTTCCAAGATCTTCCATTTCCTCAAAAATGAGATGGTAGCTTTCTTTCTGATGGAAGCATAGGATTTTGTGTGTGTATGTGTGTGTGTGTGTGTGTGTGTGTGTGTGTGTGTGTGTGTGTGTGTGTGTGTGTGTCCAGTCGTGGAGCCTGAACTCTGGGCCTGGGCGCTTTCCCTCAGCTCTTCAGCTCAAGGTTAGCACTCTACCACTTGAGCCACAGCGTCACTTCTGGCTTTTTTTCTTTTTGCTTATGTGGTGCAGAGGAATCGAATCCAGGGACACAGGAATGCAAGGCAAGTGCTCTACCACTGAGCCACTTCCCCAGCCCTGGAAGCATAGTAGTGCATGTATGTATATCTCTCTGTTGTGTGTGTGTGTGTGTGTGTGTGTGTGTCCTTTTCTTGATCCATTCAGCTACTGAGGGGCATCTGAGTTGATTCCATATCTTAGCTAGGGTAAATACTACTGTAATAAACATAATTGTGCTGGTAGCTTTAGTGTAGCCTTGTTTGTGGTCACGTTGTTAAATGCCCAGAAGTGAGATTACTGGGTAGCATTATTGTGTACATCGAGGATAACCATAGTAGATGAGCAGATTAGCTCAAAGCTATGTACATATGACACTATAAGGTGATTCCAAGTGAAATAAACTCCAATACATGTTCTTTGTTGTTGTTCTTAATGTACTATGGGATTTGTTTTTATTTTTGTTTGATTTGTGTTTTCCCCATCTATGGTTTATCACCTGAAGTCACTGTATTGGATTTTGATGCCCTGGGTATTGTAATTATGTTGATCTGAACTTGGGAAAGGAAATAGAAAAAACAAAATGGTGAGACAAAGGACAAATGGGTAACCTAAACAACTGTGATACTCACAAAACAAAATGTTGGAAATAATCTTGGGGGGGGGGCATTCGGATGGAGGGAGAAAAATTGGAGAAGGGGTAACAAGTTATAAAAGAAATGAATTCATTTCCTTACTTATGTAACTAACCCCCCCTGTACTTTATCTTGACAATACAATTTAAATAAAAAATAAAATAAAATATATGTGAGCAGCAATACAGGAGATATGAGTGGGGGCAACAGCTGTGGAGATCAGTAATTTTACTTTTACATAAGAAGTAATAACCTAGCATACAGATTTTCAGCCTCATGTCAGCCATTAAAAAGGGAAAACAAAATGCACAATCAGCAAACCAATAGAGATGAAATAGAAAACTAACCGAGGTGAAGAGATGACTTCGGCCAGTAATAACAAATGACACAATTAGGAAACAAATAACAAGCCGCTGAGTTTAAAAAATATTACCCATAATTCTATTAAATGTTGTTTTCAACACAATTTGTTAGCACTATAATTTAAATCACAATTTAATAATATATCATTTTAATAATAAGTTACTCATTTTTTATTTCTTAATATTGAATGTTTAATATGCAATATGTAATGTTTAAATAGCCAGCTATAGAAAAGAAGAAAGTGAAACTAATTTTAATAATATATTTCATGAATTGTAAAACTGAATAGCATTAGAATCTAAACAAATAACATATCATTATTGTTTCATTTCTGTGAATTAATGTAATAATTCAAATTGTATTCTACACTTAGCACTCATCTTAACATGAAATAAATTATTGCACATGACTCTTGGTATTAGGTGGAAGGGTTCAGCACTGTGGTAAAATTCACACCACACAATACACGAGGATATTACTCCTCTCATCTAGCTTAAATTGTGGAAAATTGATTTCTAAATGCATGTTAAATTCCTGTGTAGGTGACATCTATACAATTATACACAATTATTGTCACGAGGAGTATTTCAGATGACAAAAGTCATATTCATTAATTAAATATTTATTATTTTGTACCAAATAAATATTTATAGAGCGACTGAATTTCTGAGTAGATGCTGGTTTATATGTGCCAGATTATATTTATTGAGGCTTATTTTATATTCCTGACATTGTTTCTACAGTTGGAGTTAATTTTCCATAAGGGGTTAATTGTATTATATTGGATATATGAAAGTAAACTGAATGTTTATTCCATTAATACTTTGACACTTGTCTAATCCCAATATAAATAATCCATGTGTTTGAAGTAATGAAAATAACAAAAAATATAAGCCAGATAAGTCATTCTGTAGTAGAAAAGAATTTTCACCTTTGTTTTGATAGTTGGTCCTTTTTACACTACAGAATATTCTTGGGAAAATGTGTTCCAGGCTGGTCACAACTGTAGAAATATTATGGTTTGATTTATCAAAAGAGAAGGAAGGAAGGGGAACCTTCCTTTCAAAAGTTTGCCCCCAGGGATGTGATCTGCTTTATGGTGGTGACTTGGAAATGAACATTTTTCACAGTCAACCTTGAAAAGCCATCTTGATAGACCATTTCTGTAAGTGGATTACTACAGTTATTCTGATATTATGAAATACATTGTACTTCTATTATCCCAGCTTTTCCTTTTTTCCTAGAACCTGAAATAAGTTCATCTTTAATTAACATTTAATACATTTCTTTTTTTTTACTGACAGAAAATCTGGGTGTAATTTTGATTTTTTTATCTTTCCAATATAATATAAACTATGTTTTGACCAGTCACTTTCGAAAAATGAGTGATGTTCATGCACACTATTTTGGTGGCTTTAAGTAAATTGAGAGTTAATGTGGTATGGTAGTTCTTTTGCCTAATTGACTGAAGCATTAGATTATTCATGTATAAACCTGAGCATTGAAGTTTTAAAATTTTATATATAAAAGAGTCCCCAAAGATTTACTTTAAACTGATAATGGAAGGGGGGTTGTCTTCATGTCTAAACTTTATATTTATTTTTATAAAAGTAATGATGTTCACTGGAGAAATATAAAAGATGCGAACATATTCCAAAAGAGAAAAGATTTATTTATTAAAAAATAGAAAAGAGTAAAATAGTCACATTTCTTGCTTGAGACTGCATAAATTTCATATTAATATAGCTCAAGATGAGACTCAGAGATAAATTCATATTTATATTACTGAGAGTTAAATCACAATATAAGCTACATAGGTATTTTAAGAAATTGGTGATTCAAAGCCCTACATACCTAATGGATGAAGAATAGAATTGAAAATAGCAGAGGAAAACAAATAAACATGCAGGTATTATGATATTATAATAAAGAAATGAAAGAAATGAAGCTTTTGCCTGCTGAAGGAGAAAGTTTAGCCTGTAATTTCAATGTAAGGCATCAATTGTAATGAGTTTAAAGTCTTTTCCTACAAGATATCCAAGAGTACTATATTCAGCCTCTGAAGAGTAAAGAAGTAATTATTTTCATTAGCTTTGCTTAATATTAATTTAATTGTAGCAAATAGGTTAAAATGTCTGCTCCGTTTCATTTGATGTAATAACATACATTTCATATTATTACTGTCTCTTCATACAAGCCTGAAATCACTATTTTGTAGTAACACAAGCAGAAAAAAGAAAATAACCTGGCACAACCATCACATACCCTAAATTAGGTGAAAAACTCCACAATAAAAACTGAACCTGAGGAAGTGGAAAAACAATGGCAGAATAACAACAGAAAATTACCCTAGCTCTATCTAATGAAACAGAGATTTAGAGTTCTATACAAAGTCTACTTCTAGTGGATCAAACCAAGCCAGCTATAATTATATATAGATATGCAATTCAAAAGAAGTTTTTTATACTGTCTTCACAAGAAAACAGCTATTTATGAAAATTACCCAGCCATTCATGTGACTACTGTGACTGTGTTAGGCAACATGTTCAAAAGCAGAGATGCAGTGTGGAAATAAAAGGGCCACATGGGAAAAAAGCAGGAACAGTGACAGCCACATCCAAACACAGACATAATTCACCTTACCACTGGACAGTTCAAACTGTCATTGGAACCACATTTTTTTTTTTTGGGTCCCGTCGAGGGGCATGAACTCTGGGCCTGGGTGCTGTCCCTCAGCTCTTCAGCTCAAGGCTAGCGCTCTACCACTTCCGGCTTTTTTCTTTTTGTTTATGTGGTGCTGAGGAATCAAACCCAGGGCCTCAGGCATGCAAGGCAAGCGCTCTACCACTGAACCACCTTCCCAGCAAGAACCACAAGTATTTATTAACATGACAACATCTCACCACAACTGCTGTCTACAAAAACCTAATTCCAGAAAAACAAAGGAAAATAGAAGACCAAACCAAAACCTGGCAAATCAACAAGAACATAGATAGTAACCTTTTAAGATCATAGATCTCCCAAATGAAAGCCAAGACATCCTTCAAGTGGACAGAACCAATCAGAAATTTAAAAAATGGATGTCAAGATAATATAATTCACACACTAAATAAGCAGGCCTTACAACAGGCAATCAAGGACCTAGAAGATACTTTCCAAATTATATTTCAAATACTGCTAAAAAAATGTGATTAACGAAAAGATACAAAACATCTACAAGGAAATTTGTGAACAAGATGAGACCAACCAAAGATTAGCAAAATAATTCATGGAGTCTACAAACAGAAAGATAAATAATTTCTGAGAAGTCAAAGGAGTATAAGGGGAAAAAACGATGCCTAGTTAAAAGATATGAAAGAAGACACAGCTAAAAAAAATCCCCTAACACTCTTACCCAAAGAAAAGATGTAAAGAAAGTCCACACAAAACATAAAACAAAGTTTTAATAAAGAGAGAAGCTCTAAAATATGAGCAATGAGAAAACAGGGAAATCAAAAAGAAAGTAGAAAGTCTCCACAGCGAATAGATGACATAGAAGATAATCTCAGGTCTCAAAGACAGAATAGGTCTAATAGGAAAGAGGAGATAATCATTTAGAACCAAACCAAGAAGTAAGAAACGATCTTGCTGGAAGTTCAAGACAGTTAGAAGATCAAACTTGGGGAAACAGGTATCAAGAAGGAGAAGAGCAGGAAACAAAGTGGATGGGAAACATATTACAGAATTCTAGCAGAGAAAATGTCAAACATCCAAAGAGATAAGCTCATTCAGAGAAGAGAAGCCTTTAGAACACCAAACGGAGAATACCAGAACAGAACAACCCACCACCACATTATAATCCATTAGAGGATCATTAGAGATCAAGGAAAGGATTCTTAAAGCTCTCATCAGAAAAGACTGATTATATAAAAAAGATACATAGTCAGAATAATTACAGATTTCTTAGCTGATATGGTCAAAAGGGGAGCCTGGGATGATAAATGGCAAACATTAAAGGTAAACAAATACCAAGCGTAAATAGGGTCCCAAGCCAAACACTCCTTTACATTTAAAGGATATATAAAAATATTTTTGACAAAGAGAACTTGGAACAATGAATCTCCAACATGAAAGTAGAAGAATATTGAACAGGAACTGAGGGAAGAGAATCAGAATATGTCTACAGTGTAGAATACTGGATGTGTGTTGCAGATACAAAATCATCTTCTATAGGTTCATTTAGTGAAACTTGTCATCCTTTATTGAAAGCAAAATTTCCATATACAGATTTCCAGTTACTTTGCTTACCTATCACTTCTGATCACAAATCCTCTTATGAAATTTTATAGTATCTTTGAAAAAAATAAAATGATTTGCATATACTTATCATCTTAAGCAAATACAGTCTGTTTTTACATCTTTCATTCTGTGACAAACCCTTATTTTTTTGTTTCCCGGATTGCTGAAAAATGTATTCTTGGAAATAGGATACTGACTGTAAATCTGAGTGTAATTTTCATTTTTTAGCTTTTAAATATAATATAAACTTTGTTTTGACTAGTCATTTTCTAATTCATGAACAATAATATTTTGGTGCCTTTAAGACTTATTGTGGTATTGCAGTTGTTGTGTCTAATTGACTGAACCATTAGAGTATTCATGTATAAACCTGAGCATTGAACTTTTTAATTTTTATATCTAAAAGAGTCTCAAAGGCTTTACTTTAAAGAAATAATGGAGGGGGCTTGTCTCCATGTTCAAAACTTTAAATGTACTTCTATAAAAGTACTGGAAATACATCATGTTCACTGGAGCAATATAAAAGGTGAGAACAAACAGAAAAAAAAGAAAAAAGAAAAAATCAACACTAAAAGGTGAGAACATATTGCTGAAGAGAAAAGATTTATTGATTAGATTAAATAACAGAAAAGAGTAAAATAGTCAGTTTCCTTGCTTGAGACTGCATACATTTCACATGAATGTAGGTAAAGATGAGACTCAGACATAAATTCATATTTATTTTACTGAGATTCAAAAAATAATATAAGCAATATAGGTATTTTAAAGAACTGGTCATTCAAAGACCTGGATTCCTAATGGATGAAGAATGGAATTGAAAATAGCAGACGAAAACAAATCAACATTCAGGTATTATGATATTGTAATACTATTATGAAAGAAATGAAAAGAAAGAAAGTTTAGCCTGTAATTTCAATGTAAGGCATCAGTTGTAATGAGTCCAATTTCTTTTCCTACAAGATATCCAAGAGTACTATACTCATCCTCTGAAGAGTAAAGAAGTAATCATTTTTATTAGCTTTGCTTAATATTAGTGCATTTATAGCAAATAGGTTAAAATGTCTGCTCCCTTTCATTCGATGTAATAACTTACAATTCATATTATTACTGTCTCTTCATACAAGGCTGAAATCACTATTTCAAAGTAACACAAACAGAAAAAAAGAAAATAACCTGGTACAACCATCGCATACCCAAAATTAGGTGAAAAACTCCACAATAAAAAATGAACCTGAGGAAGTGGAAAAATAATGGCAGAGAAACAACAGAAAATTACCCTAGCTCTATCTAATGAAACAGAGATTTAGAGTCCTAGCAGGTACTCCACTTCTAGAAGGTCAAAGCAAGTCAGCTATAATTATATATAGATCCACAATACATAAAAGATTTTATATTATCATCACAAAAAAACACAAATCTATGAAAAGTTACCCAGCTAGTCAGGTGACTGCTGTGACTGTGGTGGGGGAACATGTTCAAAAGCAGAGCTGCAGGTGGAAATAAAAGGGCCACATGAGAAAAAAATCAGGGACAGAGACAGCCACATCCAAACACAGACACACTTCACCTTACCACTGGACAGCTCAAACTGTCATTGGAACCACAAGTATTAACATGACAACATCTCACCACAACTGATCTCTCCTCCTACACTTAATGGGCTAGACAAAAACTTAATTCCAGAAAATCATTGGAGAAGTCTATACCAACACCTGGCAAATCAACCAAGAACATAGAGAGTCAAATATTAAGATCATAGATGCTCTAAATGAAAGCCACGACATCCTTCAAATGTACAGAACCAATCAGAAAAATACAAAAAAATAGTGATGTCAAGGTAGTGTAATTCACACAGTAAATAAGCAGGCATTACAACAGGCAATCAAGGACATAGAAGGTAGTTTTCAAAATACATTACAAATAGTGCTGAAAAATGTGATTACCGAAAAGATACAAAACCTCTACAAGGAAATTTGTGAACAAGATGAGACCAACCAAATATTAGCAAAATAATTCAGGGAGACTACAAAGAGAAAGATAAGTAAATTCTGAGAAGGCAAGGGAGTCCTAGGAAAAAATAGTTGTCTAGTTAAAACTTATGAGAGAAGACACAGTTAAAAGACCAAGTCCCAACCCCCCTATTCAAAGAAAAGATGTAAAGAAAGTCCACACAAGCCCAAAAACAAAACCTTAATAAAGATAAAAGCCATATAAAGTGACCGTTTTGAAGACAGATAAATACAAATCTATGAAGAATCTCTCCACAGAGAATAGATTACATAGAAGATAATCTCAAGCATCAAAGACTGAATAGGTCTAACAGGAAAGAAGAGATCATCATTTAGAACTAATCAAAGAAATAAGAAACGATCTTGCAGGAACTTCAAGATTCAGTTAGAAGATAAAGCATGGGGGAGATAGGTATCAAGGAGAAGAGCAGGAAACAAAATGGATAGGAAACATATTACAGAATTCTAGCAGTGGATACCCTAAACAGGCTGAGGTAGAATTACTAACATAAGATAAAATAGAATTCAAATTAAAATTAGTTAGAAGAGACATTACATACTGATAATGGCAGCTCTACATTAGTAGGATATGTAGAGTCTAAATATCAAAACCCTGAATCCTGGAGCATAGCACTTCATCAACCAAATATTACTTAACCTAAAAACACATCTCAACAAATCATTGTCATCCAAGGAAAAACTCAACCAAGAAACTGCAGACCTCAATAACTGCATTGACCACCTAGTCCTAACAGACATGTATAGAATATACATTCAGCGTCAGAATATACATTCTTCACAGCAGCTCATGGAAGATTTTCCAAAATAGAACATATCCTATGTCACACGGATATTCTGTCCAAAGAAAAATTAATTGAATTCCCATATCTTGTCAGATCATAAGAGAACAAACTTAGAATTAAATGGCTAAAGCAAATAAAAAATTGTCAAACCCATGAAGAGTGAACAACATGTTGCTGAATGAACAATGGGACACTGAAGGTATTAGAAAAGAAATCTGAGGGGCTGAGAAGGTGGCTTAGTGTTAGAGTGCTTGCCTTGCATGCATGAGGCCCTGAGTTCGATTCCTCAGCACCACATAAGCACAAAGAAAAAAAGCCGGGAGTGGCACTGTGGCTCAAGTGGTAGAGTGCTAGTCTTGAGCTGAAGAGCTGAGGGACAGCACCCAGGCTCAGAGTTCAGGCCCCACAACCGGACTCCCCCCCCCAAAAAAAGAAATCTGAAAGTTTCTGGAATTTAACAAAAATGAACACACAAATTACCAGCTCCTCTGGTATTTGCAGTATTTCAAGGAAAATACATAGCTCTGGGGATGTCCATCAAGCAACTGGGGAAATCTCAATTGAATATTTTAATTATGCACCTCAAGCTCCTTGAAAACAGGAACAAACTCAGACACAAAGCAGTACACAGAAACAAATAAAAAAAATCAGAAATGACTAAATAAAGACAAAATAAAACATGGAAAGAATCAAAAAATCAGGGTTGGTTTTTTAAATAAATTAACAGACTTGAGAGACCCTTACCAAATCTGACTAAGAAGAGAACTTATATAGGTATATAGATAAAAAGCCAGCAGATTGTGAGATCTTTACTTTCTCTACAACACACAATGGCCTCATATCTCAAATATATTTAGAGCCCCAAAAGTTAACCCCCCAAAAAAACAAATTCTCAAAGAACCAACAACCCTCTTAATAAGTGGGCTAAAGATTTAAAGAGAGACTTCTCTGAAGAAGAAATATGCATGGCCAATAGACACATGAAGAAATATGCAACATCTAGCCATAAAAGAAATGCAAATCAAAGCAACATTGAGAATTTACTTCACCCCAGTTAGAATGACCATTATGAAGAAAACTAATAATAACATACTGGGCTTGTGGGGATGTGGACAAAAAGGAACATTATTACACTACTGATGGAAATGTAAATTTGTTCAAATATTCTGTAAAGAAATATAGAGGTTCCTCAATAGAGCTCCCCATGACCCAGCAATGATGGATCAAGAAAATGTCGTATATATTCACAACAAAACACTATTCATCAGAATGAATGACATTGCCCCATTTGTAAGGAAATGGAACTACTTGGAAAACATAATAAGTCAAACAAGTCAGACCCAAAGAATCATAGGCTACAGGTTTTCACTCATTTGGAAAAACTAGAATATGTCTAGGCTATTTACAATAGCTCAATAGCAATATGAATATCACCATATAAAAATTATGCTTATCGAAAGGAGCTCCAAAAAATGGATAAAAGATGATTGTATAGTTAACTCTTTTTACTTATTTCTATTTAGTTTTCACCCTTTGGTTTACTCTCTGTAGTAACTGTTTTTGTTTTCTCAACCCTTTGTCTTATACATGTTAATCTGATTTGGGGAAGGGAAGGGAAATCACAGAAATGGTGGGACAAAGATCAACCAAAGCACCAGTGATATACAGTAGACACTATGTTAGAAATGAACTTCACTACTTTGGGGGAGGGGGATGTCAGGGTTGGGGAAGCAGGAAAAACTGAGGGAGGGATAGCACTGTTAAAAATATACTCATTACTTATGTAAATGTAACCCATCTCTCTATATATCACCTTCATAATATAAAATCCCACCAAAAACAATAAGAGAACTCACCCAAAGAGAGAAAATTAGAGGTAAAAATAAGACAACACAACAGATATAAGCAAAATTGAGAATGTTATAAGAGAGTACTTTGAAAACCTTATGCCAATCGCCTGGAGAATCCTGGAGAAATTGATGCTTTCCTATACACAATCTGAACCAAGTACTTACACCTAAGAGTAATGAAAATGAAATGCAATAAACCACTATCCATTCCAGAAAAATCTAGGACTGAATTAATTTACCATGAAATTAAGGCCTGAAAAGAACTTACAATACTCAAACCTATCTCTTCAATGGAATAGAACTGAAAATGGAATTATCAAACACATTCTCTAAAGCTAGAATAAGACTCTTCCCCAAATCACATAGGGACTCACCAAAGAAAGAGAACTATTAACCCAACTCTTTGGTAAGCATTGATGCTTTTTTTTTGTTTGTTTGTTTTTTGTTTTTTGTTTTTTATTGTAAAGCTACTATACAGAGGGTTACAGTTACATGAGTGAGGTAATGAGTACACTTCCTCTTGAACATTGTTACCCCCTCCATTGTTTTCCCCCTACCATCCCCTCCCTCCCTCCCTTCCCCGAGGTTTTTTTTTTTTTTTTTTGATTGTGATTAAATGATTACATAATTTCAAAGTCACAAGTTCATTCTAACTTCCCTGGAGCAAATTGTCTACCACAGTCTGTAATATATAACAGTGTTCACATGTTATATACCATATTTTTGATCAGCAGCATGGGGATATTTAGTAGTGGTTCAACCAGATGAGCGGGAGTTCTTTGTTTCTTAAGTCCTGTTAGTTTTGTCGCATCACCTAACCTTTTGGATTTAGCATCCACTTATCAGGGAGACCATGTACCGTTTGTCTCTTCGTTCTTGGCTTACCTCGCTCAACATGATTCCTTCTAGCTCCATCCATTTCCCTGCAAATGCCATTATTTTGTCATTTCTAATGGCTGCATAATATTCCATTGTGTATAGATACCACAATTTTTGGATCCATTCATCTGTGGTGGGGCATCTCGGTTGTTTCCATATCCTAGCTATTGCAAACAGTGCTGCAATAAACACGGAGGTGCATTTGTCCTTGTATATTGGTTCCTGTTGTTCAGGGTAGATGCCTAGAAGTGGTATGACTGGGTCGTAAGGGAGGTCAATCTTTAGCTTTCTAAGGACCCTCCAGACTGTTTTCCAAAGTGGTTGTATAAGTGTACATTCCCACCAGCAGTGTAATAGGGTTCCTCTTTCTCCACATCCCCTCCAGCATTTGTCGTTGGCTGATTTGTGGATGTGGGACATTCTGACTGGGGTAAGGTGGTATCTCAGGGTTGTCTTTATTTGCATTTCCTTCACCACCAGGGATGATGAACATTTCCTCATGTGTTTCTTTGCCATTTTTATTTCTTCATTTGAGAAGTCCCTCTTTAGTTCCCTTGCCCATTTAGTAATTGGTTTGTTAGGTTTGGGAGGGATTAGTTTCTTGAGTTCCCTGTATATACAGGATGTTAACCCCTTGTCTGATATATTGCTGGTAAATATTTTTTCCCAATTAGTTGGTTGTCTTTCTAGCTTAGTTGCGATAGATTTAGCTGTGCAGAAGCTTTTTATTTTAAGGTAGTCCCATTTGTCGAGTCTCTCTCCAACTTGTTGTGACCCTGGGACTCTGTTCAGGAAGTTCCTTCCTGTGCCTATTAGTTCAAGTGTCTCTCCTACTCTGTCCTGCAGTAGTTTCAGAGATTCAGGTTTAATGTTAAGGTCTTTAATCCATTTTGAGTTGATGTTGGTTCATGGTGATAGGCTGGGGTCCACTTTTAGTTTTCTGCATGTGGCTGCCCAGTTTTCCCAGCACCAGCGGTTGAAGAGGCTGTGTTTCTTCCATTGTATGTCTTTGGCTCCTTTGTCGAATATCAGCTGGCTGTAGGCCTGTGGATTTATCCGGATCTTCTATTCTGTTCCATTGGTCTTCAGGTCTGTTTTTGTGCCAGTACCATGCTGTCTTTGTTATTATAGCTCTGTAGTAGAGTTTGAAGTTCGGCATGGATAGCCCTCCCATATTGTCTTTATCCCCTAGAATTGTTTTGGCTATTCTAGGTCTTTTGTTGTTCCATATAAATTTTTGGACTGTTTTCTGTATTTCAGTGATGTACATCATTGGGATTTTAATAGGAATTGCATTGAATTTGTATATTAGTTTTGGAAGTATCACCATCTTTACTATATTAAGTCGGCCTATCCAGGAGCATGGGAGCTCTTTCCATTTCCTAGTGTCTTCTGCAATTTCTTTCTTTAACTTTTTATAGTTCTCATTAAATAGTTCTTTTACATCTTTGGTTAGGTTAATTCCTAAATATTTTATTTTGGGGGAGGTTATTGTGAATGGGGTTGCTCCCTTTATTTCCCTCTCTTCCTGTGCGTTATCAGTGTATAGGAAGGCAACTGATTTTTGTGGGTTTATTTTGTATCCTGCTATTTTGCCGAAGTGACTTATGATTTCTAAAAGTTTGGGGATGGAGTTTTTGGGATCGTGGAGGTATAGTATCATGTCGTCTGCAAAAAGGGATAGTTTAACTTCTTCTTTCCCTATGCGGATTCCTTTAATGTCTTTTTCTTGCCTTATTGCCCTGGCTAAGTGTTCTAGGACTATGTTGAAGAGGAGTGGAGACAGTGGGCATCCTTGCCTTGTTCCTGTTTTTAGGAGGATTGGTTGTAGCTTTTCCCCATTAAGTATAATATTGGCTATTGGTCTGTCATAAATGGCTTTTATTGTTTTTAGAAATGTTCCTTCTATTCCTATTTTCTCCAGAGCTTTTAGCATGAATGAATGTTGAATTTTATCAAAGGCCTTTTCTGCATCTGTGGCGATAATCATGTGATTCTTGACCTTGGCTCTGTTGATATGCTGGATTACATTTATTGACTTACGTATGTTAAACCATCCCTGTGTCTCTGGGATGAAGCCTACCTGATCATAATGTATTATCTTTTTTATGTGTTTCTGGATTCTGTTAGCTAGAATCTTGTTAAGGATCTTTGCATCTGTGTTCATCAAGGAGATTGGCCTGTAATTCTCCTTTTTGGTTGGGTCTTTGCCTGGTTTGGGGATGAGTGTGATATTGGCTTCGTAGAATGAGTTTGGGATAGCTCCCTCCTTCTCTGTTTCTCTGAAGAGCTTGAGGAGTATGGGTATTAGTTCTTCTTTAAAGGTCTTATAGAATTCTGCTGTGAATCCATCTGGTCCTGGGCTTTTTTTTGTTGGAAGGCTTTTGATAGCTTCCTGTATCTCATTATAGGATATTGGCTTATTTAATTGGTTGACTTCTTCTTTGCTCAGTTTGGGTAACTTGTATTTCTCAAAAAATGCATCCATTTCTGCCAGATTTTCTTCCTCTAGAGAGTATAGCTTTTGAAAGTAGTCTGTTAGAATTGTTTGGATATCTTGGGTACGTGTTGTGATGTTTCCCGTGGCATCCCTAATCCTATTAATATGGGTTTCCTCTCTTCTTTTTTTAATTAATCTTGCCAACGGGCCATCAATTTTGTTTATTTTTTCAAAGAACCAGCTTTTTGTTTGGTTTATTTTGGTTATGGTTTTCTGATTTTCTAATTGGTTAATCTCTGCTCTCAATTTGGTTATCTGGCTTCGTCTAGTAGCTTTAGGTCCCATTTTTTCTTGTTTTTCTAGCTGTTTTAGTTGCAACATGAGATTATTTACTTGGTCTGTCTCCATTCTCTTGATGTGGGCACTGAGGGCAATAAATTTGCCCCTCAGGACTGCTTTTGCTGTGTCCCACAAGTTTCTTTGTGAGGTGTTTTCATTTTCATTGAGTTGTAGGAAATGCTTTATTTCTTCTCTGATCTCTTCTGTTACCCAGGCCTTGTTAAGGAGTGTGCTGTTCAATTTCCATGTATTAGAGAAATTTCTGCGGTATGCTTTGTTATTGAGAGCTAGCTTGATTCCACTGTGTTCAGATAGGATACAGGGGATTATGTCGATCCCTTTGTATTTGCTTAAGTTCCTTGCATGAACTATAATATGGTCTATTTTGGAGAAAGTTCCATGAGCTGCTGAGAAGAATGTGTACTGTGTTGTTTTAGGGTGAAATACTCGGTAGATGTCAGTTAATTCCGCTTGAAGTATGGCCTCACTTAATTCGGTAGCTTCTTTGCCAATCCTCTGCGTGTTAAAGTCTCCTAGTATTATCGTATTGAGATCTATTTTATTCTGTAAGTTTGAGAGCATTTGTTTAACATATCTGGGTGCACCGATATTTGGGGCATATAAGTTGATGATGGTTATATCCTCCTCTTGGATTGTTCCCTTTATTAATATGTAGTGTCCATCCTTGTCTTTCTGTACTGATTTTAATGAAAAGTTTATTTTGTCAGATATCAGGATAGCTACACCTGCTTTCTTATTGGGGGCATTTGATTGGTAGATCCTTTTCCACCCCTTCACTCTGAGTTTGTTTGTATGTTTGGCTGAGAGGTGGGTCTCCTGAAGGCAACAGATGGAAGGGTCTTGTTTTCTGATCCAGTCCTCAGTTCGTTTTCTTTTAATTGGCGAATTCAGCCCATTTATATTAAGAGAAAGTATAGAGAGATGCATTGTTGTCCCTGCCATTCCGTTTTCCTAAGTTTTTCTTCTTTCCTTTCCTCCTGTGCTTGCTCAGTTAGACTTTGAGTAATGCCTGTTTGGGGCAGGTCCCAGTTCCTGGTTGCTTTCTTCAGGTTGTGTCCCCCCTCTTAGAATTCTTTGTAATGCTGGCTTAATGTTTATGTATTCATTTAGTTTTTCTTTGCTATTAAAAGTTTTCAGTTCTCCATCGAATGTGAATGCTAGCTTTGCCGGGTATATCAGTCTGGGTTGGCAGTTATTGGCTCTCAGGGCTCGTATGGTGCTTTCCCAGGTT
The DNA here is from genome assembly GCF_019054845.1 of Dipodomys spectabilis. Classification (NCBI taxonomy): domain Eukaryota; kingdom Metazoa; phylum Chordata; class Mammalia; order Rodentia; family Heteromyidae; genus Dipodomys; species Dipodomys spectabilis. The sequence goes on along the minus strand of NW_024870782.1, from coordinate 1,307,858 downwards.
TTTCTTGCATTCATTGTTTCTGTGGAGAGATCTGCAGTGATTCTAATTTTTTTCCCGTTGTAGTGTAGCTCCTTCTTCATTTTTGCTGCATGCAGGATTGTTTCCTTATTATTCAGACCCATCATTTTTACTATAATGTGTCTAGAAGTGTTTCTCCTGGGATCTTGCTTGTTGGGTGTTTGATAAGCTTTTGTGATGTAGTTAAGATGGTCGTTTTTGAGGTGGGGAAAATTTTCATTGACTATCTTGTTAAATAGGTGTTGCATTCCCTTGCTCTGGAATTCCTCACCTTCGTCCACTCCGATTATGCGAAGGTTAAATTTTTTAGCATTATCTGCTTGCTCTTGAATTTCCCTTTGGTTTAATTTGAGTGATTTTTCCATATCTGTCACTTTTTGGTCCAGTTGGTGTATTCTGTCTTCTGTATCTGACACTCTACCTTCCATTTCATTCACTCTGTTGACCGTGGCTTCTATTGTGGTTTGCATGGTGGAAATGGATCCCTTTATGGATTCAATGTTGGTTCTCAGAGTACTGATCTCACCTCTCAGTGAGGTGAGATCAGTATGCATTACCTCTAATTTGGCGTTTATCTCACTTCTTACTGAGGTTTGTGCAGCTTCTATTTTTGCATCCAACTTTTGTTTGATATCCTGTATATCTTTTGATAGTTCATCCTTGTGCTCTTTCAATTTCTGACCAATTTCTCGCTTTATTTCTTGAGTCATTGCCTCCAGCAACCCTTGGATGTAGCTTTTGTCTTCCATTCCTGCTTTGCTTCCACTGGGGCTCTCCCCTGCGTGGCTGCTGGCTTTTGAGGTGAGCTTGCTGTCCTGGGTAGTGGTAAACCTTGTGATTTTTCTCTGTGATTTTCGCATGGGGGTTCAGGAGACTGCTCTTCAATCTTGTTTTGGTGTGTCTGTCTTTGCTTGGTTGCTGATTCTGTATTGGTAGAGAGAGTCTGTGCCTGAGCTGGATTCTGTTGGGAGCCTATTTCCAGCTGCTATTCTGACTTACTTAGGATTCTCAGCTCTCTGCTGTAGATTGCTGGCAATTCCCGCCTTTGGAAGGGTTGAGCAGCCTAGACTGCTTGTGTTTGCTCCTGCGGGTGCTCTTGGGAAGATCAGATGCTCTGGATGCACTCTCCCAAATACTGGAGTCTGCTATGGGCTCCTGATGTGTTTTTGTTTGTTTGTTTTGGGCTGGTTGTGGGCTTGAACTCTAGGTTTGGGTGCTGTCCCTCAGCTCTTCAGCTCAAGGCTGGCACCCTACCATTTGAGCCACAGCCCCACTTCTGACCCTTTTTGCTTTGTTCAGGCGCCGGTCCCCGGGCCTGCTTCCGGCCCCAGCCTGGAGCGCGCTCGTTAGGCCTGTGCTAATGTGTATACCACCTAGGTTATGCAGCCTGGAGGACACAGTTCAAATTTCTTCTACTGTTGGTAGTCTTGACCCAGGGGCGCTGTTCCTGGCTTGGGCATTTAAGCTCCTTTCCAGGGGCGCTCTTGCTCTGGCCTGGCCAGCAGAGTGTGCTCCACCGGCTGGTGGAGCTCTCGAACAGTTCCCAGTTTTAGTGGGTCCTGTGGTCCGGGTGTTGGGGTAGGGAGTCTAGGTCAGGGTCTGGGGATTCCCTCCAGCTCTGGTCTCCCTTGATGGATTCACTGTCCCCTGTGGGGTACTCACCCTGTAGGTCGTCAGTTGTTGTTGCAATCCGAGTTCAGTTGGGGTGGTTGCGGGCTGGGTTGGACGCCCCCCCGCAAGGTAATTGCGATCGCGATTGGGCGGGTGGTCTGCCGACAGGTCCCTTTGTCACGCTGCTGGTGCCGGGTGGCTTTGGCGGGATGGAGCCTCTCCGCTCCGGTGGAGAGTGAGGGGTGGGGGTGGGATCCTCGTGTTAGGTTTCTCTGTTCCTGGCGATCCGCTGTTCTGCAATCCGGTACCTGGTGAACTGCAAGCAGCCCCCTGTGTCTCTGTGGCTCCGGCAGCCCCCGCCGGGCTGGCTGGCCGGCGGCTTGGTGCACTGCCGCGCGGCCAGTAAAGCTTGGGGGAGGGGTCTTCGCTCGTCTCTGTTCTGAGTTTCTTCTTTTCCTCTCTTTCTTTTTTTGTTATTTTCCACCTCTGGTTTTTCTCTGAGTGTTCGTCTTTTTGTTGTTGTCGGTCTCTTGGGGAGATTAAATGTTGGAACTCGAGCTCTCTTTTTGGTTGGAGAGAGCTGTGGCGTTTCCCTACTGCCCCGTCGCCATCTTGGTCCGGAAGTCAAAAGCAGCATTGATGCTTTTTAATAAAATTCTCACCTAACAATTTCAGCAATTAACAAAAAAGAAATCATATGGTATGATCAAATAGGATTCATCCTAGGATAAAATTGGATTCAATATACTTGTCAATAAACATAATACAAACCATCAGCAGAAGCAAGGACAAGAAATACATAATCATCTATATGGATGTAGAAATAGCTTTTAAGAACCTCCAATAGCCCTTTATGATTAAAAGGTCTGAGAAACTAGGAATACATGGAACATTCCTCAGTATGTATGTGACAGAGATAATTAGCATTTACCAAATGGTGGAAGCATGAAGACATTAAAATCAGGAATGAGACAAGGATGTCCACTCTCTCTACTACTCTTTAAAATGGTTGTGGACTTTCTAGCAAGAACAATAGGCAAGAGAAAAACATAAAGGAGATCCAAATAGGGGAAGTAAAACTATCCCTTTTCTCATATGTAATGATCCTGTATTTAATGGACCCTATAGCTTCCTCCCTCAAGTTAGTAAAGGTGATGCTAACTTTCAGTAATGTAGCAGGGTATAAAAACCACAAGAATCAGTATTATTTCTGTGTTACCAACAATGGGAAGATCCAGGCTGAAATCCGAAAAAACAACCTCATATGTATTAGTCTCAAAATAAAATCAAATCTAAACAAAACAACAACAATAACAACAAAACAAGGAATTAATTAATATACCTAAAAATATGAAGGGCCTCTACTGTGAAAATTTTAAAAATATAAAAAGGGAAATTGAAGGAGATTCAAGGAAATGGAAAGTCTTTCAATGCTCCAGGTTGGAAGAGTTAACATGGAGAAAAATGCAATATTGTCCCCAAATAATTGCCAATGCAATACACATGAAAATCCCAACAATATATTTCAATGCATTAGAGAAAGTAACCAAAATTTAATATGGAATTACAAAATTACACATAAAACAGAAGGCTTACAAATAAACTCATGGGCCTATAGTCATCATACACACACACACACACACACTGGAATTCCACTCCCCCATGAGAAAGGATGACTTTTCACCAGTATTAAAGAAACTGAAAGGCTTGAAAAAATTATACTAAAAGAAAAGAGAAAGGAATGCAGGCTCAGAACAATATAGGTTTCATGGATTCATTCATTTATGATAGCTAGAAGGTGCCCACAATTCTACAAGTAAGCAAGACAGATTCTAACTCATCCCAGTTAGAATGGCCATTATCAAGAAAACAAACAATAGCAAATGCTGGCATGGATGTAGCCAATTGGGAACTCTATTACACTGTTGGTGGAAATTAAACTTGTTCAACCACTCTGGAATGCAGTATGGAATTTCCCGAAAAGACTAAATGTAGATCTCCCTTAAGATCCAGTAATTCCCTCAATGGCAGTAATCCAAAAAATAACAACAAGCTCGCATGAAAGCTACCAGCATACCCATGTTCAGGGCCCAGGCCCAGAGTTCAAGGACTGGAAAAAAAGTTACTACTAATGGTATTTGTTTCCTCAAATATGAATCTTTTGACAAAAGATACGAAATCATTTTATTTTCAGTATCTAGGTTAGGACTTAAAGGTAGTGGGTGATAAAATGGCTTATTTGTTGAATGTTAGGATAAAATGTAGGCAGTCCAAGAAAGGGGGGATTTTTGTAGTTGTGGTCGAGTGGCTTGAAACCTGGCTTGGGCACTGTCCCTCAGCTATTCAACTCAAGTTGAGTGCTCTACCTCTCGAGCAACAGTGCCACTTCTGGTTTTCTGGTGGTTAAAAGAGATAAGAGTCTCAGGGATGTTCCTGCCCAGGCTGGCTTTGAACCACCATCCTCAGATCTCAACTTCCTCAGCAGCTAGGATTACAGCTGTGAGCCACTGGCACCAGACTAAAAATGGGAGATTTTTAGAAAAGAAAATCCACCTCTTCATCTGTGTCTAAATCTCAGATATCCCTATTACAACACTTTCAACTCAATTCATCAGACTTTTGTAAATTTCTTCTTTTCCTTCATGTGGGAATACTGCAGTCAATATCAACTCAGCTGTGGGACTGGATCAATTGAATGGTAATTGCTAGCACCTAAATCAAGAACTGTTACAGCAAAACAAACGAATCCCTCAGTTGGAATAATTGTTTTCCCTTTTTCTTACAAATTTGTGCTTGATTAATTCATATTGTGATATTGGAACTCCTAATAGAGTGGTGACATTTTCTTCCTCTTCAACCATCTCCCACATGTGGTCAAATATTTAAGAATTCAAAGATTTCTATTGATAATTGATTAAGATGACCTCTAAGAAAATACGCATTTCTGGAATTTGGTCTTCTGTCTTGTTTTTGTTTTTTAAATTTATATTTTTTATTGTGAAAATACTGTACAGAGGAGTTACAATTACATGGGAAAGATAATGAGTATATTTCTTATCAAGCACTGTAGCCTCCTCCTTTGTTTCCCCTTCCAATCCCTTCCCAGCCTCACCCCCCCCCCAAATACCCCCCCAAAGTTGTAAAGTTCATTTTTGACATGACAATTTGTACATCTCATTGTTGCAACGGATCCACCTGTATCCTTATTGAAACGACTTGTTTTTCCCCTTCCCCTCCACAAATTATACCGACATCCAATACAGTGAAAGCAGGGGTTATACTGTGGGGGAGAGACATACAAAGCAACAAAGAAATAATCTTATAAATGGGTTAGAACCAAAGGCATGACAGAAAAAAAAATTTGAATACATATCTTAGGGTTCATTTTCCTAACATAACCTTATCTGACCTTTTCTGCTTGACTCAGACATATACTAGATACTGCAAATAAGGGAAACCATGGGACCTATGTTTCTTTGGGCTTGGCTTAATTCCCTTAATATAATTTTTCCAAGCCTTTCCATTTCCTAACAAATGGGGCAATGTCATTCTTTCTGATAGACGCACAGAATTACATTGTGTATATATACCACATTTTCTTGATCCATTCATCTACTGAGGGGAATCTAGGTTGGTTCCAGATCTTAGCTATGGTAAATAATGCTGCAATAAACATAGTTGTGTTGGTCGCTTTAGTGTGGTCTTGTTTGTAAACATTTGGGTAAATGCCCCAAAGTGGGATTATGGGCCATAGGGGAGCTCTATGTGGAGTCTTTTGAGGAACCTCCATACTACTTTTCAAAGTGGTTGAACAAGTTTACACTCCCACCCACAATGAAGTAATGTTCCCTTCTGTACACATCCCCTCCAGGATCTGTTGTTATTAGAATTCTTGATTTTTGCCATTCTAACTGGGGTGAGGTGGTATCTTAATGTTGTTTTGATTTGCATTTCTTTTCGGGCTAGGGAGGCTGAGCATTTCTTTGTGTGTCTATTTGCCATCCTTCTTTCTTCTTCAGAGAAGTTTCTCTTTAAGTCTTTAGCCCACTTATTTATTGGGCAGTTGTTTCTTTGAAGATTTGTTGTTTGGGGAATTAATATTTTTAGTTCCAAGTATATTTTAGGTATGAGACTCTTGTCCGTTGTATGGCTAGTGAAGATCTTCTCCCAATCCGTGGGCTTTCTATTGAACTTGCTAGCTGTGTCCTTTGCCATGCAGAATCTCTGCAACTTCATGTAATCCCATTTGTCCAACCTTTCTTTGATTTGTTTTGTTTCCGGGTCTCTATTAAGAAAATTTTGGCCTGTGCCTAGGAGACCTAGGGTTTCTCCTATTTCATCCTGTAATTTTTTCAGAGTGTCTTCTTTGACTCTGAGGTCTTTGATCCATTTGGAGTTGATTTCTGTCTTGTTTTTACATGCATAAGCTTTCTATGATTTATTTGTTCTACAAGGAATTCTACTTTCCAATCTTTGTGTGACCAATTTTAGTTCTCTCTGATCAGTCTTTCTGACTCTCTCTCTCTCTGGAGTCTCATTTCAGTCTGCCTCATCAAAAATATGTTAGTTATCAGCTAAATGGCTCTCACATTCTGTTTTTTGCCTGCCTTCATGTAGGCTGTTATAGCAGCCCTCACTGGCTGTGCTAACTGGAGGTTTTTTTGTTTGGTTGATTTGTGTGTGTGTGTGTGTGTGTGTGTGTGTGTGTGTGTGTGTGTTGTTTTAAAGGTCTAGGATTACTATTCAACGTAGTAGCTTCTCTGGGCCCCAGTCATCCCTTGGCCTAACTAAATTCCTATTTTAATTCTCTCAAAATGAAGCAATCTGGCCTCCTTGCAAAGACATCAATAATCCTCTGTAATAATCCACTTACAGAAATGGTCTATCAGATGGTTTTTCAAGGCTTATTGTAAAAAAATGTTCATTTCCAAGTCACTACCATAAAGCAGATCACATCCCTGAGAGCAGACTTTTGGAAGGAAGTTTGCCCTTCCTTCTTTCTCTTATGATAGATCAAACCATAATATTCTGCAGTTCTGGCCAGCCTGTAGCATATTTTCACAAGCATATTCTGTAGTGTAAAAGAGGACCAACTATCAAAACAAAGGTGAAAATACTTGTCTACTTCAGACTGATTTATCTTGCTTATATTTGTTGTTATTCTCATTACTTCAAACACATGGATAAATTATATTGGAATTAGACAAGTGGCTAAGTATTAATGGAATAAATATACAGTTTACTTTCATATATCCAATATAATACATTTAACCCATTATGGAAAATTAAATCCAATTATAGAAACAATGTCAGGAATATAAAATAAGCCTCAATACATATAATCTGGCACTCATACACCATCATCTGCTCATAAATTCAGTCTGTCTATAAATATTTATTTTGTACAAAATAATAAAAATTTATTTAATGAATATGACTTTTAAGTATCATCTGAAATATTCCTCATGTATATAATTATATATATTTATATAAATACCATCTAGACAGGAATTTAACATGTATGTAAAAATAAAATTTCCACAATTTAAGCTAGTTGAGAGGAGTCATACCCTCGTGTATTGTGTGGTGTGAATTTTTCCACAATGCTGAACCCTTCTACCTAATACCAAGAGTTATTATGTGCAATAAATTATTATGAGAAATAATTTATTATTTGATGTTAAATGAGTGCTAGGTGTAGAATACACTTTGAATTATTACATTAATTCACAGAAATGAAACAATAATGATATATTATTTGTTTAAATTCTAAAGCTTCTCAAATTTACAATTCATGAAATATATTATTAAAGTTAGTTTCACATTATTCTTTTGTTAAAATTTTATATTAAACATTCAATATTAAGAAATCAATAGTAAGTAACTTACTATTAATATGATATACTATTAAACTGTGATTTGAATTATAGTTCTAACTAATTGTGATGTAAACAACATTTAATAGAATTATGGGTAATATTTTTTAAACTTCCCAGTTTGTTATTTGTTTCCTAATTGTGTCATTTGTTATTCTTGGTCCAAGTCATCTCTTCACCTTGCTTAGTATTCTATTTTATCTCTATGGGTTTGCTGATTTTGCATTCTGTTTTCCTTTTTAGTGACTGACATGAGGCTGAAAATCTGTATGCTAGTTTATTACTTGCTATGTTAATATAAAATTACTGCTCTCCAAACTGTTCTACTCTACTCTACTACATACAGTATTTCCCCTCTCCCATCTCCTGTGTTGCTGCTTTCATATATTTTATTTTATTTATATTTATATTTTATTGTCAAGGTAATGTACAGTGGGGCTTTAGCTATAAAAGTAAGTTAATGAACTCATTTCTTTTCAAACTTGTTATCCCTTCTCCAATTTTTCTCCCTCTTCACTCCCAACACCCCCAAGGTTATTTCTAACATATTGTCTTGTGAATACCACTGCTGCATAGGTTCCCCCTCTGTCCTTTGTCTCACCATTTTGTTTTTTCCCTTACCATTCCATAGTTCATATCAACATATTTACAATACCCAGGGTATCAAAATCAAAATACAGTGACTACAGGGGATGATGCATAGGTGGGAAAACACAAAGGATAAAAAGAATTCACCTAGAACATTAAGAACACCAACAAAGAACATGTCTTGTAGTTCATTTCACATGGAATCACCTTATATGCTGATATGTACTTACTTATTGAGCTATTCTGCTCATCTACAAAGATTATACTTGATGTACACAATAATGCGCCCCTATTACCCAGTAATCCCACTTCTGGGCATTTAACTAGGAGACCCAAAACAAGGCCACACTAAAGCTACCAGAACAATTATCTTTATCACAGTAGTATTCACCAGAGATAAGATAAGGAATCAACCCAGATGGCCCTCAGTAGAGGAATGGATCAAGAAAATGGGACACACACACAGATACACACACATGGAATACTATGTTTATATTAGAAAGAAAGATATCACTTCATTTGCAAGCAAATGGAAGATCTTGGAAAAAATCATATTAAGTGAAGTAAGCCAGACTTAAAGAAACATAGGTCTTATGGTTTCCTTTATTTGTAATAATTAGTTTACATCAAGGAAAATCTCATGCATTTTAATTTGACATTTTGTTCTATGTTGAGCATGCATCATTATTGCTATATTGTTTGTTATAATTTCTGCAAACAAGCAGGTATTTAAAGAATTACATTCATCCAAACCATTACTGAAGGAAAAACAACTAAAAAAGCAATCCCTACTAGGAAGAACAACTCCTACTTACTTAGCTTCATTCCTATGTAAAGCCAGTGTTGTCCCCTGTATCCTCATACGGTACATCACAACTCTATACCTGGTCATCCTGTATATCTACTATCTTCTACATTGTGACCTAAATGCCCAGCAATTCCACTTTGCTCTACTTTTTAAAAAGATTTCTCTCTTAATATTTGAGGTTTTTAAGAGAGAGAGAGAGAGAGAGAGAGAGAGAGTGTGTGTGTGTGTGTGTGTGTGTGTTTACAAAGAGCAGAGGACAACATTATTCTTCAATTAGAATACATCTTTCAGGTTATTGTAAGTTGTGGCTAATGCGAGAAGTCTTTTGCTATTTTAAGGATGAAACAGAAAAACATGATTGTGCATGTACCACAGTTGCTTTATTAGTGTATAGTTGAACACTGAACTTCGATTTATATCTTGGCTGTTGTGAATAATGTGAATGACAATGAACTACAGAATATTTACGAGTCACCCAGAGAGAAATAATCACATGATTGGTGGGTCAGATGATATTTCAACTTTGCATTTATTTTTCTTTTTTTTATTTTTCTTTCTTTCTTTTTTTTTTTTTTTTTTTTTTGTCGGTCGTGGAGCTTAAACTCTGGGACTGGGCGATGTCCCTCAGTTTCTCAGCTCAAGGCTAGTGCTCTACCACTTGAGCCACAGCATCACTTCTGGTTTTCTGAGTGTTTATTGGAGGTAAGATTTTCACAGACTTTCCTGCCGGGGCTGGCTTTGAACCACAATCATCAGACCACAGCCTCTTTGGAAAACTGCATACTATTTTCGACTATTTTCTACTAACCTCTATTTTGACCAAGAGTGTAGAAAATTTCCTTTTCTCCACACTCTCATCAACATTCTTAGCTTTTGTTCAAAAGGTAATAAAGGGCAGATTTTCACTCTCTGCAATACCCCCCAGTGTTGCTTTAGACTTAAATCCAACCTCCTAAAGACTTGGAATTACAAGTCTTTACCACCACACCTGGTTCCTTTGATTTTTTTTTTCGATGAGTTATAATAGTTATGAAGTAGTATCATAGTAATTTTTTAATTTTTATTTTTTATTGTGAAAGTACTGTACAGTGGGGTTACAATTATATGGGCAAGATAATGAGTACATTTATTTTCAAGCATTGTACCCTCCTCCTTTGTTTCCCCTTCCCATCCCATTACATCCTCCCCCCTCACCCCCCACCCAATCTTCCACATACACACCCACCAAAGTTGTAAAGTTCTTTTTCGACATAACGACTTGTACTTCTCATTGTGGCTTTGGGTCCACCTGTATCCCTATTTAAACGACTGGTTTTTCCCCTTTCCCTCCACAAATTATACTTACATCAAATACAGTGAAAGCAGGGGTTATACTGTGGGAGAGGAGAATACAAAGCAACAAAGAAATAATCTTATAAATGTGTTAGGAACAATATCATGAAAGAAAAAAAAACAGTTCAATACATATCTTAGGGTTCATTTCCCTAACATCACCTTATCTGACCTTTTCTGCTTGACTCAGACATATACTAGATAATGCAAATAAAGGAAACCAAGGGACCTATATTTCTTTGTGCCTGTCTTGCTTCACTAAATATAATTTTTTCCAAGCCTTTCCATTTCCTAACAAATGGGGCAATGTCATTCTTTCTGATGGAGGCATAGAATTACATTGTGTATATATACCACATTTTCTTGATCCATTCATCTACTGAGGGGAATCTGGATTGGTTCCCTATCTTAGCTGTAGTAAATAATGCTGCAATAAACATAGTTGTGCTGGTAGCTTTAGTGTGGTCTTGTTTGTAAACATTTGGGTAAATGCTCCAAAGTGGGATTAATGGGCCATAGGGGAGATCTATGTGGAGTCTTTTGAGGAACCTCCATACTACTTTCCAAAGTGGTTGAACAAGTTTACACTCCCACCCACAATGAAGTAATGTTCCCTTCTGTCCACATCCCCTCCAGCATCTGTTGTTAATAGAGTTCTTTATTTTAGCAATTCTAACTGGTGTGAGTTGTTATATCAATGTTGTTTTGATTTGCATTTCTTTTATTGCTAGGGAGGTTGAGCTTTTCTTCATGTGTCTATTTGCCATTCTTCTTTCCTCTTCAGAGAAGTTTCTCTTTAAATATTTAGCCCACTTATATATCGGGCAATTGTTTCTTTGAGGATTTGTTGTTGGAGGATTTAATTTTTTTAATTCCAAGTATATTTTAGATATGAGACCCTTGTCTGTTGTATTGCTAGTGAAGATCTTCTCCTAATTTGTGGGCTTTCTATTGATCTTGCTAGCTATGTCATTTGCCATGCAGAAACTCTGCAACTTCATGAAATCCCATTTGCCAACCTTTATTTGATTTGTTGTGTTTCTGGGTCTCTATTAAAAGAAAATTTTGGCCTGCGCCAAGGAGACCCTACGGTTTCTCCTATTTCATCCTTTAAAGTTTTCAGAGTGTCTGCTTTGACTCTGAGGTCTTTGATCCATTTGGAGTTGATTCTGGTGTTGGGTGATGTATAAGGATCTTGGTTTAGTTTTCTCCAAATTGTTAACCAATTTTGCCAGCACCATTTACTGAAGAGGTTGTCTTTCTTCCATTCTACTTTTTTAGCTCCCTTATCAAAAATTAGATGGCTATAGGTCTGTAGGTTCATTTCTGGGTTTTCAATTCTATTCCATTGGTCCTGAAGTCTGTTCTTGTGCCAGTACCTAGCTGTTTTGATTATTATGGCTTTATAGTAGAGTTTGAATTTTGGTATTGATATTCCTCCAGCAGTGTTCTCTCTGTTGAGGATCATTTTTGTTATTTTTGATCTTTTATTGTTCCATATGAATTTTTGGATTGCCTCTTCTATTTCCTTGAGGAATGAGTTTTGAATTTTGATGGGTATCTCATCGAATTTGTAGATAGACTTGGGAAGTATTGCCATTTTCACGATGCTGATCATTCCAGTCCAGGAGCATGGGAATTTTTGCCAATTTCTAAGTTCTGTTTTGATATCCTTTTTCAAGTTTTTAAAGTTTTCATCATAGAGGTCCTTCACTTCTTTGCTTAAGTTAATTCCTATGTATTTTATGTTTTGTGGGGCTATTACGAATGGAGTTGCTTTCCTACATTCAGCCACACTTTCCTCATTTTTGGCATTCAGAAAAGCCATTGATTTTTGAGGGTTAATTTTATATCCTGCTACTTTGCCAAATTTTGAATCAGCCTGAGTAGTTTGGGAGTGGAGTCTATGGGATTCTTGAAATACAAGATCATGTCATTTGCAAAGAGTGAGTATTTTACTTCTTCTTAGGCTGTTTGGATCCCTTTTATGTTTGCATCTTATCTTGTTGCTGTAGCTAGGCATTCTAATACTAGGTTGAAGAGAAGTGGAGAGAGTGGACGTCCTTGTCTTGTATCTCAGTTAAGAGGAAATGGCTTTAGTTTTTCAATATTAAGTGTAATGCTGTATTAAGGAATTATTATTGTATTAAGGAATGTTCATGGATTCCTAATTTTTCCAAAATCTTCATCATAAAGGGGTGCTGGATCTTCTCAAATGCTTTTTCTGCATCGATTGAGATAACCATGTGGTTCTTAACCTTGCTCCTATTGATGTGATGAATTATGTTAATTGATTTGCGTATTTTGAAGCAGTTTTGCATCCCTGAAATGAATCCTGTTTGATCATGGTGTATGATTTTTTGGATGAACTGTTGAAGTGGATTGGCCAAAATTTTGTTGAGAAGTTTTACATCAATGTTCATCAAAGAAATGAGTCTGTAGTCCTCTTTCTTGATGAGTCCCTGCCTGGATTTGGGATGAGGGATATGATGGCATCATAGAATGTGTTTGGTAGTGAACTTTCTCTTTCAATTTCATTGGAGAATTGGAGGAGTATTGGTGTGAGCTCTGCTTTGAAGGCCTGGTAGAATTCTGCTGTAAAACCATCTGGTCCTGGACTTTTCTTAGCTGGGAGGTCTCTTATTGCTGTTTCTATTTCAATGCTGGTCTGGACCTTTAAGGATGGTTTCACTCATCTTGGTTAAATTTTGGCATGTCAATATTTGCTAGGAAAAGGTCCCCATTTCTGCCAAATTCTCAAACTTATTAGCATAAATTTTTGAGAAGTATTCCCTTTTAATTTTCTTTTTTTAATAATTTTTAAAAAGAGATTTCTTGTTTCTTCTTTATTTTTTTATTTTTTATTTATTTTATTTTATTTTATTTGTGAAAATACTACAGAGGGGTTACAATTACATGGGCAGGATAATGCACACATTTCTTACCAAACATTGCAGCCTCCTCCTTTGTTTACCCTTCACCTCCCTTTCCAGCCTCCCCCTTCCACCCCCACCGACATTGTAAAGCTCGTTTTTGACATGACAATTTGTACTTCTCATTGTTGCAACAGGTCCACCTGAATCCTTAAACGGCTTGTTTTTCCCCATCTCCTCCACAAGTTATACTGACATCAAATATATTGAAAACGGGGATTATACTGTGGGGGAGAGACATACAAAGCAACAAAGAAATAATATTATAAATGAGTTAGAAACACATGCATGAAAGAAAAAAAACCATTAAAATACCTATCTAAGGGTTCATTTTCCTAACATCACATTATCTGACTTTTTCCGCTTGACTCATACATATACCAGATATTGCAAATAAGGGAAACCACGGGACCTATGTTTCTTTGGGCCTGGCTTACTTCACTTAATATAATTTTTTCCAAGTTTTTCCATTTCCTAACAAATGGAGCAATGTCATTCTTTCTGATGGAGGCATAGAATTCCATTGTGTATATATATCACATTTTCTTGATCCATTCATCTACTGAAGGGCATCTGGGTTGGTTCCACATCTTAGCTATGGTAAATAATGCTGCAATAAACATAGTTGTGCTGGTCGCTTTAGTGTGGTCTTGTTTGTAAACATTAGGGTAAATGCCCAAAAGTGGGATTGCTGGGTCTTAGGGGAGCTCTAAGTGAAGTCTTTTGAGGAACCTCCATACTGCTTTCCAAAGTGGTTGAACAAGTTTACATTCCCACCAACAATGAAGTAAGGTTCCCTTTTGTCCACTTCCCCTCCAGCATCTGTTGTTAGAGTTCTTGATTTTTGCCATTCTAACTGGAGTGAGGTAGTATCTCAAAGTTGCTTTGATTTGCATTTCTTTTATGGCTAGGGATGTTGAGCATTTCTTCATGTGTCTATTGGCCATCCTTCTTTCTTCTTCAGAGAAGTTTCTCTTTAAGTCTTTAGCCCACTTATTTATTGGGCAGTTGTTTCTTTGAGGATTTGTTGTTGGGGGATTTAATTTTTTGAGTTCCTAGTACATTTTAGATATGAGACCCTTGTCCGTTGTATGGCTAGTGAAGATCTTCTCCCAATCCGTGGGCTTTCTATTGATCTTGTCAGTTATGTACTTTGCCATGCAGATGCTCTGGAACTTCATGATATCCCATTTGTCCAGCCTTTCTTTGATTTGTTGTTTTTCCTGGTCTCTATTAAGAAAATTTCGGCCTGCTCCAAGGAGACCTAGGGTTTCTCCTATTCCATCCTGTAATGTTTACAGTGTGTCTGATTGACTCCGAGGTGTTTGAACATTTGGAGTTGATTCTGGTGCAGGGTGATATATAAGGATCTAGCTTCAGTTTTCTACAAGTAGTTAACCAATTTCACCAGCACCATTTACTGAAGAGGCTGTCTTTCTTCCATTCTATTATTTTAGCTCCCTTATCGAAGATTAGATGGCTACAGGTCTGTAGGTTCATTTCTGAGTTTTCAATTCTATTCCATTGTTCCTGAGGTCTGTTCTTATGCCAGTAGCAAGCTGTTTTGATTACTATGGCTTTATAGTAGAGTTTGAAATTTGGTATTGATATTCCTCCAGCAGTGTTCTTTCTGTTGAGGAGCGTTTTTGCTATTCAGGGTCTTTTATTGTTCCATATGAATTTTTGAATTGCCTCTTCTATTTCCTTGAGGAATGAGGTTGGAATTTTGATAGATATCACATTGAATTTGGAGAGAGCCTTGGGAAGTATTGCCATTTTCATGATGTTAAACTTTCCAATCCAGGAGCATGGGAGGTTTTGCCATTTTCAAAGTTCTGTGTTGATTTCCTTTTTCAAGCTTTTTAAGTTTTCATCATAGAAGTCCTTCACTTCTTTGGGTAAGTTAATTCCTAGGTATTTTATTTTTTGTGGTGCTATTATAAATGGAGTTCCTTTCCTCATTTCAACCACACTTTTCTCATTGTTGGCATACAAAAAAGCCATTGATTTTTGGGGGGTTAATTTTATACCCTGCTACTTTGTCAACGTTTTGAATCAGCTTGAGTAATTTAGGAGTGGAGTCTAGGGGATTCTTTAAATACAAGATCATGTCATCTGCGAAGAGGGAGAGTTTTATTTCTTCTTTCCCTATTTGGATCCCCTTTATGTTCGCATCTTGTCTTATTGCTGTAGCTAGGCATTCTAATACTAGATTGAAGAGAAGTGGAGAGAGTGGACATCCTTGTCTTGTTCTTGAGTTAAGAGGAAATGGCTTTAGTTTTTCACCATTAATTATAATGGTGGCTGTAGGTTTGTCATAAACAGCCTTTATTGTATTGAGGAATGTTCCATGGATTCCTAATTTTTCCAGAACCTTCATCATAAAGGGGTGTTGCATCTTGTTGAATGCTTTTACTTCATATATTGAAATAACCATGTGGTTCTTATTCTTGCTCCTGTTGATGTGATGAATAATATTAATTGATTTGCATATATTGTACCAGTTTGCACCCTGAAATGAATCCTGTTTGATCGTGTTGTATGATTTTTTAGGGGAATTGTTGAAGTAGATTGGCCAAAATTTTGTTGAGAAGTTTTGCATCAATGTTCATCAAAGAAATGGGTCTATAGTTCTCTTTCTTTGATGAGTCCCTGCCTGATTTTGGGATGAGGGTTATGATGGCTTCATAGAATGTTTTCGGTAGTGAACTTTCTCTTTCAATTTCATTGAAGAGTTGGAGGAGTATTGGTGTGAGCTCTGCTTTGAAGGCCTTGTAAAATTCTGCTGTAAAACCATCTGGTCTTGGACTTTCTTAGCTGGGAGATCTCTCATTGCTCTTTGTATTTCAATGCTTGATATGGGCCTGTTAAGATGATTTAACTCATCTTGGTTTAGTTTTGGCATGTCAATATTTGCTAGGATAAGGTGCATTTCTGCCAAGTTCTCAAACTTATTAGCATAAAGTTTTGAGAAGTATTCCCTTATAATGTTCTGAATCTTGGTTGTTTCTTAAGGTGATGTTTCCATTCTCATCTCTGAGTTTATTTACTTGGGTGTGATCTCTTCTTTTTCTCCTGAGATTTGCTAAAAGTCTGTCAATTTTGTTAATTTTCTTGAAGAACCATCTCTTTGTTTTGTTGATTGTTTCTATAGTTGTTTTGGATTCTAATTCATTTAATTCTGATTTAATTTTAATTATTTCTCTCTGTCTATTGTATTGGGCCTTATCTTGCTGCTCTTTTTCAAGGAGGTTTAGATGTGTCATTAAATTGTTGGTTTCAGATCTCTCGTATTTGTTGATATAGGAGCTTAGAGCTATAAACTTGCCTCTGAGTACTGCCTTGTCTGTGTCCCAGAGGAGCTGGTAATTTGTGTGCTCATTTTTGTTGAATAGCATGAACATTTGAATTCCCTTTCTAATCTCAATGACCCACTCGTGATTCAGCAGTGTGTTGTTCAGCCTCCATGTGTTACCAGACTTTCTTTGGTGGCTTTTGGTGTTGAGTTCTAATTTTATTCCCTTGTGGTCTGAGACAATGCAAGATATAACTTCAATGTTTCTGAATTTAGACAGTTTTGCTTTGTGGCCTAAAATGTGGTCTATTTTAGAAAATGTTCCATGTGCTACTGAGAAAAACGTGTATTCTGATGCTGCTGGGTGAAATGTTCGATAGATGTCTGTAAAATCTAGTTGATCAATGCAGCTGTTTAAATCTGTGGTTTCTCTGTTGAGTTTTTGCCGAGTTGATCTATCTAGTGGGGAGAGTGGTGTGTTAAAATCTCCAACAATTAATGTCTTTGGATCTATGTGGGATTTGAGGGAAAGTAGTGTTTCTTGGATAAATTTGAGTGCTCCATTGTTTGGCGAATAGATATTTAGAATTGTATTCTCCTGAAGGAGAGATCCGTTAATTAGTATGTAGCGACCTTCTTTATCTCTTCTCACGAATTTTAACTTGAAATCAAATTCATCTGATATTAGGATTGCAACTCCCTCCTGTTTATGGGGGTCGTTTGCATGGTAGATATTGCTCCAGCCTTTAACATTGAAAATGTGTTTGTTTTTATGGGCAGGAGATGTGACTCCTGAAGGCAGCAGATAGAAGGATCTTGTTTTTTAATCCAATTAGACAGTCTGTGTCGCTTAATTGGAGAGTTAAGTCCGTTAATGCTAAGAGATAGGACTGAGAGGTAATTGGGATTTCCTGCCATGTTATCCACCTTCTTGGGGGCTGCAAAAACTGTGTCGCATCTGTGGCGGCTGCTGGTAAGAGCTCAGATCTCTCTATTTGCCTTGATTTTCCTTAGCTGGCCTAACTCTCTGTCCTGTGATGGCACACTTGGTGTGATTCTCTGGCTTAGGACTGTTCACTGGAACTCTAAAACTGCTTTCTATGGGAGAGCTTGTTTAGCCTCCAGCTTCTCCTCTGCCATCTTCCCCGCCACCTCCTTGGCTTAACTTGTTCAATAGCAGCATTTTCTCTTTATACCTATATAATTTTCAAGCAACAAATTTTGAGAATTTTTAGTTTTCAGTTTTTCGTATCTCCTTTCTATCCCTCCCTTTCTCTCATCCTATCCTTTTCTTCTCTCAAGATCATCTATAAACTTACATAATTTTTAAGTGTTTCATTTTTTAAGTTTAAATTTTTTTCCCATTTTTTCTTGTTTTTTTTTTTTTTTTTTAATTGTGAGAATGCATACAGAGGAGTTAAAATTACATGGGCAAGGTAACGAATAACTTTCTTATCAAGAATTGTTGCCTCCTCTTTGTTTCCCCTTCTATCCCTTGCCATACTCCACCATCCTCCTACCCGAACTTCCCCCCACCACCCACCAAAGTTGTAAAGTTCTTTTGTTGACATAATGACTTGTACATCTCTTTGTTGCAATGGGTCCACTTGTATCCCTAGTTAAATGATTTTTTTCCCCTTCCCCTCCACAAATCATACCAAATACAGTGAAAGCACGGGTTATACCATAGGGAAGGGACATACAAAAAACAGAAATCATCTTATAAATATGATAGAAACAATTGCATGAAAGGAAAAAAAACTTTTGAATACTTATCTTGGGGTTCATTCCCCTAACGTTAATTTATCTGATCTTTTCTGCTTGACTCAGACATATACTAGTTGTTGAAAATAAGGGAGACCATGGGACCTATTTTACCTTGGGCCTGGCTTACTTCACTTAATATAATTTTTTCCAAGTCTTTCCCTTTCTGAACAAATGGGGCAATGTCCTTCTTTCTGATGGAGGCATAGAATTCCATTGTGTATATATACCACATTTTCTTTATCCATTTATCTACTGAGGGACATCTGGGTTGGTTCCTTATATTAGCTATGGTAAATAATGCTGCAATAAACATAGTCGTGCTGGTAGCTATAGTGTAGTCTTGGAGTTTTACTGTGGTCTTGTGTTTTTCGTGTCTCCTTTCTATCCCTCCCTTCTTCTCATCCTATCCTTTTCTTCTCTCAATATCATCTATAAACTTACATAATTTTTAAGTATTTATCTTTTTTTTTCATGGCACTAACATTTAATGAGAAGACAAATTTTAGAGTAGATAAAATTGAAGGTGCATGCATCATTGCTGTAGATTTGAAACCATGCATATCCTTCCTCATAAAATGTCTCAAATGCCGTTAAAAACACCACATGTAAAACCAAGCAATTATAAGTCCTTCGAAGCATGTAACTGTGATTAGCTGCTATTCTCAGCAATATAAAAATACTTCCACCACAATTTCATTCCAGTCTGTAAAGTAATTCAAAACAAACAAGTTGGAGACATCGCTCAAATGGCAGAAGCAACAAATACAGATGCTTTGTATCAAGGAAATGAATCCACTGAAGAAATGAACCCATCTGAGGAGAGGTCCTCTGGGGCCTGGCACTAGGCTTCTGGTGGAACGCTGACGCCCCCTTCTGGGAAGAGACATATACTGCAGCTGGGGTAGCTCTGCCAAACGTCAGGACACTTCTTGCACCCAGTAACACTGAAAGTTTTGTTGTGGATATTTTTTCCTGTGCAGTTTCAAATTTTAGGTATTAAATTTAACAGTTATAACCTGTATTTTCAAATGAGGAACAGCTGATTTCGGATTAAATGTATCATGCTACTTAATTTTGCAACTGGCATTCACACCAGTGGGCATTCTTCTTCACCTTGTTCCTTTTTAATTTCGCTGTAACTTTTTGCTTTGACAGTGTCTTGTTGAACTCCCTCTGCCTTCCAAGTGATGGGGTTACAGATGTGTATCACTATGACCAACTGTTGTTGGAACTCTTCACCCTCCAGTATATAACTACATTTTTTTCATCCATCCTTGTGAGAATATAATCTTGCTGAGGCAGAAGACCCTGTTTTGGTTCAGGGAACCAAAGAACTGTCTTATTTATGTTATTGTCCTTTAATGCTTTGCCCCTTAAAAACAGAAATATCTTAAGATTCTATTATAGCAACATGGTACAATTTTTAAATGACCCTTAGGCACTTGTTTAAAAACATTTTTTCTATGTATTTAATAAAATCAATAGATTTCACAATCACATGTATACAGTGTATACAAATAATATACAATGTAGAAAAAAGCCAGACTTGCCCAGCACTGGTGGCTAACACCTGTAATCCTAGCGACTAAAAAATGCTGAGATCTGAGGGTCACAGTTTGAAGCCAGGCTGGGGGAAAAAGTCCATGAGACTCATCTGCAATTAACCAACATAAAGCTAGGACTGGAGGTGTGACTCAAGTTTGAGCAAAAAAGCCAGAGAGTAACAACATGTTGAGTTCAAGCCCTAAAGCCAACACACACACAAACACACTCACACTCACGCAGCCAATACACTGGGAGACCACAACAGCTATAAAGAATGAAAATCCAACTCCACCTCCAAAAAGCCAGTTGTAAAGGACACACGTGACCATGGCTTTCTATTCCAAATGAGTGCAGGTGATGGGGTGTGGATGGACACTGAAATCCCAGCCTGCACTCAGCTGGAATGGATTGAAGCTGTGGCTTAAAGACATGTACTGTTTGCTAATTCCTAAAACTTCAAACTTTAGTTTTTCCCCCCCTTCATAAAAATGTTCTTTCAGCTGTGGAGAAGCTAATAGTTGTTTACAATTGTCAGCCTTTTAAGAAGCACTAATTTGTTCCCTTAAGAGTGCAAATGTTATTCTCCGTCTTCCCGGAGAATAACAAACAACACATAATATATGCTCCCTCCATGCCAGCAGCTTTTCAGGCTGGGGATTCCATCCAGGTCACCATGGGGCTTTCGTCTTTCATTACAAGTTCAGGATTTCTGAAATTCCTTCTTCCGAACTTTTGATTTTGGTGCATAAGGATTTTCTTGCTTGTAGAAGGCCTTTAACAGTTCCACAGCTTCCTCAGCCCGATATCCAGGGATGCACTGAAATGGTTTTCCCGTATTTGGTAAGTCAGAAGAGGCAACATTTAGAACGGAGCCACAGCCACCAAATCGTTCATTCTGACAGCCGTAGACGACCAGCGGGATTTTCATCAGGCCGGGAGCAGCTGCACACATAATGCAGGGTTCCACAGTGACATACAACACGGTACGTTCAAACACAGCAGAAGGACTCTGGCCATTTCGTTGACACCAATCTAGGACTTGATCAATGGCCACCATTTCTGCATGTCGAGTAGCATTTTTGGTTTGATTCACTTCATTTCTTCCCTTCCCCACGATTTCATTGTTGTAGACCATAAGACAGCCAACAGGGACTTCGGTATTTTCAAGGGCGTCTTTGGCCATGCGCATCGCTTCCTCCATCCACCGTGCCGTCTCCAGGGCCAAAGACACGGCGGTCGAGACGCCCGGGGCTGGCATGGATGCGGCCAACGCCTCTGCCTCCATCCAGCCGGGTTAACGCACAGCTCTGACTCGCAGGCCTTCCGGGCCGGGAACCAAGTATTTATCTTTTTAAATTTAAATTTTTGTTTTTCTATATTTTCTGGTTTTTTTTTTCTTAATGTCTCTCCTATCATTCTGTCCAATCCATTTCCCTCTCTGAGATTAGGCCTTGGTTAAATTCACTCTCATCTTACCTCGCCACCACCCTATAATTCTATTTTTCCCCACATTTCTCCCTACATCTAATAATTTCTGGTTTGCCAATTTTTTTCTTTGCTATTCTTATCCCATTAATCCATAGTTGTTTGATGTTGAATAGATTGTATCTGTTGAACTAGATTGCGTCTATAGCCTTTTGACTGTGCAACTACCAAACTTTGGTTGATGCTTGCCTTAAAATTATGTTCTAGCACAAAATTAGTGTTACTTTCATACCAAATGAGCAGAAAAAGCCAGAAAAACAGAAGAAAAGTGGCAAGTCCAGGTATCTGGACTCCCACTCATGATAAACAGTTGACAGAATAGTTAGTGAATAATCCAGAGGACAGTTCCCAAAAATCTGTACAAACAATACTGGTAAAAATGGTGAATGAAAAGATTGAAAACCTGCAAAGGACTCAGTGTGAGCATGATAGGGAGAGAGAGAGGCAAACCAAAGATTAATACTGGAATCTCGTGAGAGTGCAGAAACTACTCAAAGATTGGTACAGGAAGTGCGTGAGCAGATTTAGAACAGTCAAAGACCAATACAGGAATTGCATAAGCAGGCTGACAACAATCAAAGAGAAACACAGCAATTGCATGAGGAGGAGGATAACAGAAAAAGAGAAACACAGGTATTGTGTAAGCAGGTGAGAACAGTCAAAGAGAACTTCAGGAATTGCATGA
This sequence comes from Dipodomys spectabilis, assembly GCF_019054845.1. NCBI lineage: Eukaryota > Metazoa > Chordata > Mammalia > Rodentia > Heteromyidae > Dipodomys > Dipodomys spectabilis. Next base: position 1,285,915 of record NW_024870782.1, on the reverse strand, counting down.
ACATGAGGAAGCTAATCAAAGAGTAATACAGCAATTGTGAGAGCGGAATGAGAATACACAAAGATCAAGAGAGACATTAATGGAATCCATAAAGAGACAGCTGAAAGAATTCAGGGAGACCACAAATGGAATCCTGAATAGAGCCTGGCAGAGGGAATGGGCAACAAAGGAAACCATAAACAATCAACTAAGTCATTTGAGAATAAACACTGAACACCAAATTAAGGAAGTATAGAAGTTCATAAAAGATCTAAAAGAAAGCTCTAACAAAGAATTTGAAGCCATTAAAGCCGACCAACTAGAAGGAAAAGAAATTAAAAACAAAGTAGAAAGTCATGACAGTAGGTTAAACCATGCAGACGATAGAATCTTGGAGATTAAAGACAGCCTTGATATTATAGAGAAATAACATACTACTATCCAAGACAAATTCAAGGAATATGGGATAGATCTATTCAACATTTGGAAGACACCATCAGTAGGTCTAATATGAGGATAATGTTTGTAAAGGAGCACCTAGAAACAGAAGTTAATGGTCGAGAACATTTGTTTTACAGGATCCTAGCAGAGAACTTCCCAAACATGCAAAAAGTTAGGATTATTCAGATAGAAGAAGCTTTTAGAACCCAAAATATACCAGACCAGAACAGGACATGGCAATGTCGCATTATAATCTGCACAGTATCAATTCAGACCAAGGAAAAGATCCATAAAACTGTCAAGTAGAAAAGATCAATCACCTATAAGAGGAAATCAATTAGAGTCCCCTCAGATTTGTCAGCAGAGAGAATTAAAGCAAGAAGAGCCTGGAATGATGTATGCCATGCCCTAAGGACAAACAATTATCAATCAAGAATACTCTACCCAGCTACACTCTCCTTCATAATCGAAGGTCAAAGAAAAACCTTCCATACCAAAGACAATCTGAAACAATATATTTCCCAAGAAGTAGCCCTACAAAAGCTACTTAAACATGTCCTACAAATAGAAAACCAACAAGATCACAATAAAGGCCAAGAAACAGCACCCAAACTGAGAATCCAAGAACCATAGGAAGAACCCAGTTGCCGCAGCCCCCAGAAGGTGGATAACATGGCAGGAACTCCCAAACACCTCTCAGTCCTAACGCTCAACATTAATGGACTTAACTCTCCAATTAAGCCACGTAAAAAGGCTAGTTGGATTAAAAAGCAAGATCCTTTTATCTGCAGCCTTCAGGAGTCACACCTTTCCCATGAAAACAAACACATTTTGAAAGTGAAAGGCTGTAACAAATCTACCAAGCAAATAGCCCCCATAAACAAGTGAGAGCTTCTATCCTAATATCAGATAAAATATACTTCAAATTAAAATTAGTGAAAAGAGATAAAGAATGTCGTTTTATACTAATTAAGGGATTTCCCATTCAGGAGGATATTACAAATCTAAATATTTATTCTCCAAACAAAAGACCACCCAGATTTATCCAAGAAAAACTACTTTCCCTCAAAGCTCACATAGATCCAAAGACATTAATTGTAGGGGACTTTAACACACCACTATCCACACTAGATAGATTAACTCGGCAAAAACTCAACAGAGAAACTGCAGATCTAAACACCTGCATGGATCAATTAAATTTAACAGATATCTACCAAATATTTCACGCAGTAGCATCAGATACACGTTTTCCTCATCAGCTCACAGAAAATTTTACAAAATATACACCATTTGAGGTCACAAATCAAACTTGTCCAAATTCAGAAACATTATAGTTTTAAATTGCCTTCTTTCAGACCAGAAGGGAATAAAATTAGAACTCAACACCAAAATGCACCAAAAAGTCCTGTGACAAATAGAGGCTGAACAACACACTGTTGAAACACCAGTGGGTCATGGAAGAGCATAGAAAGGAAATTCAAATATTCATGATATTCACCAAAAATGAGGGGCTGGGAAGGTGGCTCAGTGGTAGAGTGCTTGCCTTGCATGCGTGAGGCCCTGGTTTCGATTCCCCAGCACCACATAAGCAAAAAGAAAAAAAAAGCCAGAAGTTGGTCTATGGCTCAAGTGGTAGATCGCTAGCCTTGAGCTGAAGAGCTGAGGGACAGTGCCCAGACCCAGAGTTCAGGCCCCACGACAGGACTTTAAAAAAGCCAAAAAACAAAAAATAAAAATGAACACACAAATTACTTGCTCCTCTTGGACACGGCAAAGGCAGTATTCAGAGTGTTTTATAGCTCTTAATTACTAAATCAATAAATTGGAGAGATCTGGAACCAACAATTTAGTGAGATATCTGAACCTCCTTGACAAAGAGCAACAAGATAAATCCCAATTCAGTAGATGGAAAGAAATAATTAAAATTACATCAGAAATAAACGAATTAGAATCCAAAATAAAAACATAGAAAGAATCAACAAAACAAGAGTTTGTTCTCCAAAAAATTAACAAAATTTATAGATTCTTAGCAAATCTTATCAAAAAAACAAGAGAACACACCCAAATAAATAAACTCAGAGATGAGAATGGAAACAGCATCCCAGAAAAAACCAAGATTCAGAAGATTAAAAGGAATACTTCTCAAACCTTTATGCTAATAAGTTTGAGAACTTGGCAGAAATAGATCTTTTTCTAGCAATTATTGACATGCCAAACATCAACCAAGATGAGTTAAACCATTTTAACTGGCCCATATTAAGCATTGAAATAGAAACAGCAATGAGACCTCCCATCTCAGAAAAGCCCAGGACCAGATGGATTTACAGCGGAATTCTACATGGCCTTCAAAGCAGAGCTCACATCAACATTCCTCCAACTCTTCAATGAAATTGTAAGAGAAAGTTCACTACAAAAATCATTCTTTGAAGCCATCATAGCCCTCATCCAAAAACCAGGCAGGGACTCATCATAGAAAGAGAACTATGGACTCATTTCTTTGATGACCATTGATGCAAAACTTCTCAACAAAATTTTGAGCAGTTGACATCAAAAATTCATCCAAAATATCATACACCACGATCAAACAGGATTCATTTCAGGGATGCAAATATTGATCAATATACACAAGTCAATTAATATAACTCATTACATCAACAAATGGCAAGGATAACCACACAGTTATTTCAATAGACGCAGAATAAGCATTTGACAAATCCAACAAATCCTTTATGATGAAGGTTCTGGAAAAATTAGGAATCCAGGGAACATTCCTCAATACAATAAAGGCTGTATATGACAAACCTACAGCCAGCATTATAATTAATGGTGAAAAACTAAAGCCATTTCCTCTTAACTCAGGAACATTACAAGGATGTCCACTCACTACACTTCTCTTAAATTTAGCATTAGAATGTCTATCTACAACAAGATATGATGCAAACATAAAAGGGAGAGGCTGGAAAGGTGGCTTTGTGGTACAGTGATTGCCTAACATTCTTGAGGCCCTGTGTTTGATTCCTCAGCACCACATAGGCAAAAAGAAAAAAGTTGGCAGTGGCACAATGGCTCAAGTGGTAGAGGGCTAGCCTTGAGCTGAAGAGCTGAGGGACAGTTCCCAGGCCCATTGTTCAGGCCGTATGACTGGACCCCCCCCCCAAAAAAAAAAACATAAAAGAGATCCAAATAGGGAAAGATGAAATAAAATTCTCCCTCTTTGCAGACCACATGATTTTCTATTTAAAGAATCCCATGACTCCACTCCCAAATTACTGAAGCTGATTCAAAACTGTTGCAAAGCAGCAGGATATAAAATTAACCCTCAATAATCAATGGCTTTTCTGTATGACCACAATGAGGAAAGCGTTGGTGAAATCATGAAGGCAACTCCATTCATAATAGCGCCACCAAAAATACATTATCTAGGAATTAACCGAAGAAGTGAAGGACCTCTATTATGAAAATTTAAAAACCTGAAAAAGGAAATCAAAACAGAACTTAGAAAGTGGATAAACCTCCCATGCTTCTGGACTGGATGGATCACAATCGTGAAAACGGCAATACATCCCAAGGTGATCTACAAATTCTATGCAATACTAATCAATATTCCAACCTCATTTTTCAAGGAAATAGAAGAGGCAATCCAAAAATTCATATGAAACAGTAAAAGACAACAAATAGCGAAAATGATCCTTAGCAGAAAGAACAGTGCTGGAGTAATATCAATACCAAAATTCTAACTCAACTACAATGCCATAGTAATCAAAACAGTTTGGGACTGGCAAATGAAAAGACCTCAGGACCAATGGAATAGAATTTAAAACCCAGAAATGAACACACAGATCTATAGCCCCTAATGTTCGATAAGGGAGTTAAAAAAAATAGAATGGAAGAAAGACAACCTCTTCAGTAAATGGCGCTGGCAAAATTGGTTAATCACTTGTAGTAAACTAAAGCTAGACCCTTATATATTACCCTGCACCAGAATCAACTCCAAATGGATCAAAGACCACGGAGTCAAAGCAGACAGCCTGAAAACATTACCGGATAGAATAGGAGATACCCTAAGTCTCCTTGGCACAGGCCGTAAAATTTTCTTAATAGAGACCCAGAAACACAACAAATTAAAGAAAAGTTGGACAAATGGGATTGTGCCACGCCTACTCCAGTGGAGTCTGCTTAGCATGGGAAACCATCTTTCAGACCTGAGAAAGGGGCTTCAGAGACCTATCTCTGAGTATTGGGACTTCACCGAAGTCTACCTCAGAGAATGGGGCTTTACAGAGACCTATCTCCGAGTTTTGGGACTTCACTGAAGTCTACCTCGGAGAATAGGGCTTCTGAGAGGCCTACTCCTGGAAAGGCTGGCAAACCCCTGGGAAAGATGTGTTTCTAACTTTCTTTTCCTCATAAGAGTGCCTATTAATCTTTTACTGCTTCTACTGCTCTTTGTCCTTACTCATTGTCAACATTCCTTTATTCAAAGCTCTCTCTTAAGAGTGTTGATGACTCCAATATCTTATGAGTGTCTTAAAAAATATGACTAACTCACCAGAGTTAAGTGCTACCCTGAAACCCCTCTTATGGAGGCTAGTAGACAAGTTATAAGTAATTATAAAAGTATTGGGGGTTTCACGAAGTCACTTCAGCAGAAGGAATTGTTTGTAAGGGACTTACAAGAAGCTGTAGGCTCAGCTAGAGCAGAAAGAATTTATGGCAATTGCTGAGATAACTATTTAGGAGAAAGAATTTCCTGCTACTCTCTTTTATTTACTAAGAGACTTGCTAGATCTAGGTCTCCTTGAGGTTTACTATTAAAGAAGAAACAGGAAAGATCTTATGGGAAAGTTAAGGCCTCTATAAAGATAGGTAATGGTTAATTGGTGACAAACATCGTAATCGTTGTATTTCTTAGAGATAAGCCGGAAACAAGTGCCTATCAGGTAACCAGCTGGTGACCACCCAAAAATGAAGCCATGCAGCAAGATTGTGTAGCCTTTTGCCCTTTCTCATGGAGACTTTTGCTATAAAAGTTTGTTATCCTCTGCATTAAATCACACTCAGCATCCACTCCTATAGTGTGTGAGTTGTCTGTTTGCCATCTCCCCATCCTATACCAGGTTCCTCCCCTAGGTGTCCTCAGTCGTCCCGACAGAGCCTGGTCCGCGGCAGGATTGCATGAAATTGCACAGCTTCTGCATGGCAAAGGACATAGCTAGGAACATCAATAGAAAGCCCATGGATTGGGAGATGATCTTCACTAGCCATACAACGGACAAAATATACCTGGAACTCAAAAAAATTAAATCCCCCAAAAACAAATCCTCAAAGAAACAACTGCCCAATAAATAATGAACTAAGGTCTTAAAGAGAAACTTCTCTGAAGAGGAAAGAAAGATGGCCAATAGACACATGACGAAACGTACAACCTCCCTAGCCATAACAGAAATGCAAATCAAAACAACATTGAAATACCACCTCATCTGAGTTAGAATGGTTATAATCATGAATTCTAATAACAACAGATGCTCGAGGGGATGTGGACAGTAGGGAACCTTACCGCATTGTTGGTGGGAGTGTAAACTTGTTCAACCACTTTGGAAAGCAGTATGGAGTTTTCTCAAATGACTCCACATATAACTCCCCTATGTCCCAGCAATCCCACTTTTGGGCATTTACCCAAATGATCACAAACAAAGTTATCAGCATAATTATGTTTATTGCAGCATTATTTACCAAAGCTAAGATACGGAACCAACCCATATGCCCCTCAGTATATGAATGGATGAAGAAAATATCGTATATATACACAATGGAATTTTATGCCTCTATCAGAAAGAATGACATACCCCCATTTGTTAGGAAATGGAAAGACTTGGAAAAAGTTATATTAAGTGAAGTAAGCCAAGCCCAAAGAAAGATAGATCTCATGGTTTCCCTCATTTGCAATAACTAATGTACTTCTGAGACAAGCAGAAACGGTCAGATAAATTGATGTTACACAAAATGAAACCCAAAATAAGGATTTAAATGTTTTTTTTCTGTCTTGCAATTGTTTCTAACATATGTATAAGATGATTCCTTTGTTGCTTTGTATGTCCTTCCCTCAGGATACAACCCCTGCTTTCACTGTATTTGATGTTGTTTTAATTTGTGATGTGGAGAGAAAAAATAGATTGTTTAAATATGGATACAGGTGGACCCATTGCAACAATGAGATGACAAGACTTTATGTAGAAAAACGAAATGTACAACTTGCCTGGGGGGGAATATGGGAAGGGATGGGAAGGAGAAACAAGAGGAGGCAACAACGTTTGATAAGAAATTTACTCATTCCCTTGTCCATGTAATTGTAACCATTCTGTAAGGTATTTTCACAATTGAGATAAAAAAGAGGCAAAAAATCACCTCTACGGTTTTCTATGAAAATACAGCATAATACAATCTGTTCCCCAAGGAAATTAAACAGTAACTGGCAATATTGTCAATTTCATAAATGATATAAGAAGACTGAAGAACAAATTTCAAATCAAACTGGGTGATATAAAATTTACTTTGCCCCTGTAAACAACCTTTCAATTCTATCTATATCTTGTTCCCAAAATGGTTCATATTTTATTCTAATCATATTTTTAATTAACTTTAATTAGTTGAATGGGATTTGCTATTTGATAAAGCAGTTTATGAATAGTGTTTAGTGAGGTTTTTTTTTTTCTTTTTCTCTCCTGAGGTTTGATCTCTTATTCTGGGTGCTGTCCCTGAGCTCTTTTGGATGAATGCTTGAACTCGACCACTTGAGGCACAGCAGCACTTTCATAATTTTCTGAGATTTAATTGGAGATAACACTTTCACAGACTTTCCTGCCAGGGCTGGCTTCAAACCTCAATCCTCAGCCTCCTGTGCATCTAGGACAAAAGGTGTGAGCTGCTAGTGCCCAGCTTAGTACAATGCATCTTTTTATTTTGGGCTAGTTCTGGGGCTTGAACTCAGGGCCTTGACAATGTCCTTGAGCTTCTTTTCCTCATGCTAGCACTCTATTACTTGTGTCATAGTGCCAATTCCAGCTTTTTTTGTTTATGTAGTACTGAAGAATCAAACAAAGGGCTTCATACATACAAGACAAACAGTCTACCACTAAGCCACATTTCATGGCTAATACAATGCACCTTGAGGTCCATTATCCCTTATTCATCTCAATCCTTTCTCATCCCTAAATTTACATAAACTTGCAATGTCATATATAGTCACTCAGAGGATATGCCACTGATCATATTTTCTTGATAGTCTTATTCACCAACATACTAAACTTATCCATTACAGAATTCTGTGATTTTAAATTCTTAATTATCCCTTAGATTCACCCACTACTATTCTAAAATTTTTCCTAAGGTTAATGCAAATGTAATCTGTAATTCTTCGATAAAGTACATTCATAGAATGTCAAAGAGTTGGAATATGAACGTCACCTTCCGTTCTAGAATATTTTATTATCACTGCCCTCTCAAAATACTCCAATATTTATTAGTAGTCACTTCCTGTCATCATTTCAACCTACCATCCACGTGACTAACCATTACTTCATAGTCTACCACGACAGATGTGCCAATATAAAAAAGCTCATATAATTAGAAAATGTAGTCTATTTTATCCATTTCTCCCATGCAATATTAGTGTTTCCCAAGTAACTAAGTCCATGTATATTTTTCTCATTGATAGAGCATATTGTTTTGTATGCATATGTATAATTGTATAACGTCCTCAATGCGCATTTCAATATTTTATTATATGTTATTGTAAAAGGTTTTTTACATGTGTCTCATTGGACATAAGTTGAAATATGTTTTGTATATAAAATTATGATTGAAAATGCTGGACCATAGGGGCAACCCTATATGTAATATCTTAATGATTGCCAATATGTTTATCAAACTGACTATATCACTTTAAGTGTGAAGCACCAAGGTATAAGGATTCCAATTTCTACATACTGGTTGTGCAGGGCTATCTTATTGTTGCTTGTATTTCCACTAATCACTACATGTATTCAATGTCTAGGTATGATATGATCTTTCCATATGTTCTTTGGTTGTTGTTATATTATTACAGAGATATGTATTTGGATTTTTTGATAACTTATTCAGGAAGGTTAGTTTTTAATTGGCATTAATATTTATAAATTTATTACATTTTCTAAAAACATCTGACCTGCACTCTTTGATTCATTGACAAATGACTATAAACTGGAATATATTTCTCTTTCCAATATTAAAGGTGTTAGTGTAAACTTGTTACGTTTGTAAAGGAAAGAGTGCAGAACTCAATGGGTCTGTAAGGCACCTGATTAAGTCCATATAATTACTTTCAAGGAATATTAATAAGGAGTAAAACCAAACATTTGTGGAATTACAGTCTCTTTAATAAATGGTGATAGGTTAGACAGTATTGGGAAGAATAAAAAATGAACATTGACTTAAACATAACAATTTATTCAAATATTAACTTCAAGCAGGATTAATACATGGCATATAAAACAAAAAGAGTCATGTAAATGTAAAGCAAAGGAAGATGTCTTGACAATTTTGGAGATGAAGCATTCTTAACTTAGGCATTAAACTTATGGGAAAGCAAAACTTGATATAGTAGAACTCAATGAAAGTGTAAAAAATTTGTCTGTGAAAGCTCATATACAAGTAGTGAATAGAAATTGGGAGCAGAGGGCTCATGTATATCATCCTAGCTACATAAGAGGCTGTGATTTGAGTATTGCTGTTTGAAGCCAGCCCACAAAATAAAGTCCCTGAGAATCATATCTCTGATTAATCAGCAAAAAAGCAGAAGTAAAGAATGACTCAAAGGGTAATTTTTTAACAAACTGCAACAAATCTCAATGACCCTGAGTTCAAGCCCCAAGAACACACATACATGTACAATTAATAGTAGTAATACTAATAGTGATGATGATGAGGAGGAGGAGGAGGATGATGACGATGAGGATGAAGGGTACTCCTCATCAAGGATAAAATATTTGCAAATCCTATACCTGAAGAATGCCTCAAATCGAGACTCTACATAGAACTCTCAAAACCTAATGTTAAAAACATCAATTAGACACCAGCATAATATATCTTGTAAAAAATAAGCACAAGAAAAACAACATCAGTCATCAAATAAATGCACATTAAAACTAAAATGACCTCATAAAACATGGATGCGAATTACTTCACATAATACAATAATGACAATACTAAATGCTATCAAGAAACAGAGAAACTGGATGCTGGCAGGAATGTCAAATGGAAAATCCACTTCTGAAAAGATTTCTACAGCTTCCTAGAATATGAAATTTGCAACTAACAACAGCATAGCATACGAATTGAGATCTTCAGGCTTTGTCTCATAGACATAAAACATAACATTCACCCAAAGGCTAAAACACAGAGGATTATAGCAGCATTATTTCCTCAGTCAAAGAAATGGAAATAAATTCAGGCTTTCTTCAGGTGAATGGGAAACGAATTGTGCTACATTCTATAATGACAGAGCCAAAAGGCAACTCGAGTGAATACAATAAAATATTAAGGCATACAAATAACTGGGAATAATCTATCATATATTTGAAGGCAATCTTAAAAGCTTATTTATTGCATGATCTACAAGTCAGAGAAACAAAATGTGTTGGTTTCCAGGATGACAGAGTTGGGGATGGGTCAAAGAGAAGTAGTGGGTTTAATTATAAAAAGGAATCATGAGACAGACACATTTTTTGTAAAGAAACATATCTGTAAATATGGTATATTCATATCGAGTTGATAAAATTATATTGGATTTAATATGTGCACAAAATATTTAAAACTACTGAAGTCTGCATAAGGTACTTGTGAAATATTAATGTCCTACTTGTGATGTCATACTATAAAAATTTAAAGAAACTGGGAAAAGTATTCAAGGGACATCTCTGTGTTCTTCGAATAACATCATAAAACCTCAATAAAACTTAATGATATCAATAAAACAGAAGTCAATGTTGAATGTTTACAATGAAAAATAGTCTGGGTCCAAGCTTGAGGTGAAATATACCTTGCTATTTAGAAAGCAGAGATTTAGAAGGCTGATATCAGGGACAGTTTCGAGAAAAAAAATCCTGAGAAATTACAAAACCAAAGTAAGCTAAATATAATATAATATTCTTATTTTCTCACATTTGTGGAAGCCATAGGTAAAAGATCATTGCTCAAGGGAGGCTTGGCCTGAAAAATAATCTAAAGTGGTTAGAGCTTTAACAACTTCAAGCACCAGTAGTGCCAAAGGAAAAAAGAAAAGAAGAAAACAGAAAAGGAAAGAAAGGATAGAAAAGGGAAACTATTTCCTCTTCATTCTTGTAGTTTCATGTCATTGGGTACAAGAATTGAAAATATTTTGTTTACTTTTCAAGGATTCAGACCTCTCTAATATGAAAGCGTTTATTTCAAGTAATTATTGTGTTACTACTATTTATTAATTTATTATTAGGCCTTCTTGGAAATATAACCCATGGCTTGTATATATTAGTCTAGTTCTACAACTAAGCTGTACCCAAGCTCTGTTGTATAGTTTTGGAAATTGTTTATGATTTCTTCAATAGTTAGCTATTCTACTTTTCATCTTATCTTTTCTCTTCCATCTTTTCCCCTATGTGTAGTTTATGTGTTGAAAACTTTCAATTTTATCTTCTAAACTTAGAATGTTGCTGTTGAGTTTACAGAGAAGTCAGTTGTTTATGACATCTATTAAAATTATATATAGATATATGAATTTCACATGTACGATTGATTCTTAGAGTTCATTGCAATAAGCAACATTTATCTTGTAATATGCACCATAGGTATTGAGCCATTGTGATCCTCTCATAAGAATAGCTTCCATTGTTCTTGCCATGTGAATGCTTAGAGTGCTGTTAGTTAATCATGTCCAGGTGTAATTATTTATCTTTTACTATCTATTGGATTAACTTGCAGATTTATGGACATAGTCCAGTTATTACAAATGAGGAAAACCATGCAGCATGTATTTAATTGGATCTAGCTTATTTCACTTAATATCATTTTTCCCAGTTTTTCCCTTTCCTCAGGAATGGGGTAATGACATTCTTTCCAATGGAAGCACAGTATTCTATCAATACAACGGAACTGAAGAACCAGAAATGGAATTCACACCTCTAGTCACATAATCTTTGATAAGGAAGTAAGAAACACAGGATGCAATACAGACAGCCTCTTAAAAAATGGTGCTGACAGAATTGGCTGTACAAAGAAAACTGAAGTTAGATTCTTATATATCCCCCTGTACTAAGATTGATTCCAAATGGATCAAAGACCTCAATGTAAGTCCAAATACTTTGAGAATGTTACAGGAAGAGTTAGGAGAAAAACGAGGAGGGCTCCTTGGCACAGGAGAAAACTTTCAAAGTAAGTTTAGATAAATGGGAATACATCAAGCCAAATCAATCATTAGTCAGACTCAAAAGCCATGAAGGAAAAGAGATAGTGTAGCACAGATTTATTAGGGAGCAAACTTACATATGAGAGCCTGAGACAATGTATACCAATACTCCCTTATCTACATAGGTTATCTATAGTGGGTTTACATGAATATAAGAGTTTTCTGGTGGGGATTATTAAGAAAATGCTAAAACATAGATAGTACGTGAAATGAGTTGTAACTGAATCAAGTTCAAAGTCTTGGCTTGATGCCAGCAAACTAATGTATATCTGCACAAAGGAAGAGGGGTAAAAGAGGAGTGGATATAAATAAAAGCACTGGTCTGAAGCCTCAAAGTAAGGACCCCAGTTTGGTGTGATCCAAGCAGTCTCTAACATGAGTTTTTTTTTTTTTAAATTAACAAGCATTATTTTAGATTTTTACAGAGTGGAATGGTGCATAGTCACAGGCAATGTCTGCTATGTCAGGTAATCCAGTCTGCTCATTCACATGTTACCCAATAGACAGGTTTCAACACAAATGACTACAATGAGATTGTACAAATGAGACTGTAACTTCTCCCTCTCATGAATCAAAATTCTGTCAAATGATTTCTGTCTTCCAGATGTTTACACATTTCTCATGATCTTTTCTACTATTTTGTCTTCATTATTGATGTACATAGTACTTTTGTTGTTGTCTTGTATGTATATGCCATTTTTGGGCCTTGAACTCAATGTTTAATGTTCTCCCTTTAGTAGTCTCCCTTGTATTTTTTGCTCATGGCTGATGACACTATTCTTTGAGCCACATCTTTACCTTCTGCTTCTGGCTGGATAGTTAGAGATAACTTCACATTTTTGTCTGTTTGGACTGACATTGAACTAACACATTCAGGTCTTAGCCTCCTGAGTTTCTAGGATTCTACACATGAATGGCTAACACCAAGCTTTGCTATACTGTGATTTTAATTATGTGTTAGGAGAAAGTGAAAGTATATTTGTGCTAAGAGTGCAATTTTCAAATACAAGTTTGAATCAACTTTATATAGTGTAACTGTTATCAATTTTAACAGTTAAATCAATGAATGTTACACATTCCCACAGAAATATAATTGAAAATAAAAGGCATAAGTTTTTCTTAAAACGAGTAAAGGAACCATGAATTTCTTTCACTTTACAATTCATGTTTTATATAACTTTAATTAGCAGACTTCCATGATCAAAAGTAAATATATTAATTTTATACTACAAGAAGCAAAGTGATTATAGTTAAAGATGGATATTTCATCACAGCCAGAAGATAACTTTTGAGCATTCTCACTAAAATGTTACATGCAGAAATTAACGGATATAATGTAGCTTGATCATTACATTGGGATTACCACTCCATACTTCATAAATGTTTAAAAAATAATAATGTAGCTATGTGCCAGTGGCTTATGCTTTTAACCCTAGCTACTAAGAAGTCTGAGAGCTGAGAATCATGGTTCAAAGGCAGCCTAGGCAGAAAAGTCTGTGAGACTCTTATCTCCCATGAGCCTCCAGAAAACTCACAGTGGCTCAAGTGGTGGAGCACTAGTTTTGAGCTGAACTGCTGAGGGACAGCATCAATGCCAAGATTTCAACCCCATGACCAGCAAAATTTAAAAATAAACAGTTACAAATAAATATTTTGACATAAATGTTAAAATACATACTTTAATTGTACATCTATTTTTTTCTGCCTAATATCCTATTTCTTAGGAAGACCTTTTTGTGTAATCCTGTGTTCTTGATTAGAAGACCGGAACAAAGGCAATAATGAAAATATTCAAGGAAAATACTTGAAAACAATAGTAAAACAAACGCAGACAGTCCTGTTTTCACTGGTTCCAATGAGAATATACATTAAAGTATCACCTTTTTGTTATCATTTAAAGAGCAATAATTAAACTTTAATTAGCAGTGAAGAAGGGAACAGAAAAATGTGCTTGAAGTCAGCTTGACTTTGAACAATCCAACATAAGCTAATGGATTTACCTTGTTTTTCTATATAGTTACCAAAATAATAGAGAGAAATACCTTAAGGCAGGAAAACAGCTAAGCCTAAGCAGTAAACTTTTGTATGTAAAATAATGGTAAGGGTCTGACTCTTTCAAAGTCAGGCTTGCAAAGTGGAAAAGTGTATTTGCTTTAGTGTGAACAAAAATATATATATATAAATCCTTTATTAATGTTTTACATATGTAGACTAGGACTTCTCATGTTGGAGAAGAGGAAAAGTATGAAAAAGTTCAAGATTGACTATTCCCCAAGATCATTCTTATTTATTTAATTATTTATTTTATATTTTTTATTAAAAAATTTTTTTTGGTCCGGTCGTGTGGACTGAACTCTGGGCCTGGGTGCTGTCCCTCAGCTCTTCAGCTCAAGACTAGCATGCTACAACATGAGCCACAGCACCACTTCTGGCTTTTTTCTTTTTGCTTATGTGGTGCTGAGGAGTCGTACCCAGGGCCTCATGCAGGCAAGGCAAGTGCTCTAACACTGAGCCACCTTCCCAGCCCTATCATTCTTATTTATAATGTATATCAATGAAAGTAGCCTTGATTCCTCTTAGTATCATGCTTGTTTACATTTAAAAGCATTATTTGTTGCTGGGTTATAAGCTGCAAACACTTGAGTATTAATAAGCAGTCATTTCCTAAGAAAGGAAAGTTATTGTGTTAACAAACCTAAAATATCAAAGTGGAAACTATTTTCTAGCTGTATCACAATTAGTAGGTATAGAATTTGTTTCCCATTGTTCCAGTGGACCCATTTTTGTTATCTTCTTTTTCACCATCTAGTGATCTTATAACATCCTATACCATCCTGGGATGTCTGTATCTTTACTGGATTCTCTAATTTCTGTTGGAAAGTTAGGTAGGATAGGAGATTGTATTTTTGTTTCTGTTGTAACTTATTTTGTATTACTTTAGAAACTGTAACTCAAAATGACATAAATTATCTTTATGATATTAGGAGACAGATTTCATTTCCATATTCTTATCCTAGCCTTCTACATAACTTTGGTACTTAGTAATCCTCAAATGTGAAAATAAATATAGGGAGCTTCTTATTTAAATATTATTTAGAATTTCAAGACTTCATTAATGCAAGGCCCTTAGTAGTATGTTCATCATACATGTGTCCAAAGCCGGTGGCAACTTTTTCTTATTCTCAGAAGCTAGTGAAGGGTTAAAGTCTTGAGGCAGTGACCACTTGTTGCTTGTTTAAGATCAGCAAATTAGCAGAGCAACACGTGGTGGTAATCCAACCACCTGGTTGGTTGTGTGCCTTTATAAGTCCTGCAAATCTTTAGCTTGGGGCTCTCTTCCTAGGCTCTGCTGTGTCAGAGTGTAGTATGAGGCCTGAGCTGCAGCCCATTTAAATAAAACCTTAAAACAGCTGTAAAGTCTGACTCTCAGTGGTCTTCTTGGTGGCAGTTCTGCGACCTGGGCCCAACATATTAGTGGGGGCTTATCCAGCATTCCCCCAAAGACCCATGAGACCTCAGTCTCCAAATGTAAAACAGTGCTGTTTTTGTTAATTTGTCTTGCCCTGTTGTTGTATGTTTTACTTTCGTTTTCCTTTGTGAGGTTGGCTGCTCTGATTCATACTGTGAAAAGCGATGTTAAAGCAGACATGCTTGCATGACAACCATGGAGCAACTGGGAGACTTCCCAGATCCTCTTGTGAAGGGGTTTCCTTGGAATCCCACCAAGTGAATTGTGGGTTGGGGGTCCTTGGAAACCCGCCGTGTGAATTGTGGTGTAGGGGTCCTTGGAACCATGCCGTGAGAATTGTGGGGCATGGTTCGATTCGGTGTTGGGCCAGAAATGGCAAAGAGTGCCTCCTAACCGAGGCTTAACTAGCCACTGTAGGTCGGATCTTTCTGCTGTGGGGCATGGGTTGGTGTGGAACCCCCCAGTGTCAGGAGTCAGCGGACCAATTCAGGAGATCTCCACTTAGTAATTGTCAGACCTGCGTGTGTTTTGTTTGTAATATTTATTGTTTTTTTTTTTTGACTGTACCACTGACAAGACAGGAAACCATGGGCAACAGTTCATCTAGCCCCCTAGTCTTACAAAAAGAAACTAAGAAAAAGAAATTGTACCCCCCCCCCAGTATTTCAGGGAGATAACTCGGAAGAAGAATTGTTTCCTCCCCCATAGTCCCTTTCCCAGGTTCCTTTTGCAGAACCTGAGAATGTTCAAGAGGAGGAGGGAGCTATGGAACCATCAACCGAACCCTCAGCACCTGCTCTTAAACTTTCTGAGGGGCCAGTCACTCAATGACGCTGTAGGATCAACCCCCCTTATAATGTAGCGCTTTTCCCTTACCATAGGTCCTGTGGATGCAGATGGTTGACAGCAAATCCAATATTGGCCATTTTCTACCAGTGATCTATACAATTGGTACACCTAATATGCCCCCTTTTCTAAAAAGCCCCAGGATTTAATTTGTTTGCTTGAAACTATTCTCTTTACTCACCAGCCCACTTGGGATGATTGTAGTCAGCTTTTGCAGGTCCTTTTTACCACGGAAGAGAGAGACTGTATCCTAGAGTCCACTCGGAAACATGTCCCTGGCCCCACAGGAGCACCCATCATGGATCCTGCCCTAATCGCTGCCTATTTTCCTGAGCTCTAACCAACATGGGACTACAATACAGTTGAAGGTAGGGAGCAACTCCTCATCTATCGCCAGGCTCTGTTGGCAGGTCTTACGACGACTGCTCGCCAGCCTACTAATATGGCAAAAGTTTATGATGTTAGACAGGGAGGAAGTAAAAGTCTGGCAGCACATCTTGAGAGGCTCACGGAAGCTTTTAGTCAACATACCCCATATGATCTTGAGACCCAGGAGTAGGCTCAGATGATTGTGTTTGCCTATATAAATCAAGCTGCACCAGACATAAAGTTAAAGTTGCAGGCTCCAGACAGACTTGGTGAAAAGTCTATTAGGGATCTAGTAGCAGTGGGGAAAAGGTTTACAATAAGAGACAGACAGAGGAGCAAAGACAGGAAAGGAAGGACAGAGAAGGTGAAATTGAGCTTGAAAAGAGAGACCGGGCCAAGGAAAAGAGGCCAGACTTGTTGGACTCGTCACTATCGCATGCCGAGCATACCTGGTTCACAGACTGCAGCAATTTCATTCGAGATGGAAAAAGGTTCGTGGGCGCAGCAGTCACCACGGACACTGAGATAGTGTGGGCAGAAGCACTCCCCTGGGGAATGTCTGCACGAAGAGCAGAACTAACGGCACTAACAAAAGCCCTACAAATGGGAAAAGGGAAGAGACTAAATATTTACATGAACAGTCGGTATGCTTTTGCAACAGTGAATGTCCATGGAGCCATTTATCAAGAGACTGGGCTGCTGACAGCTGAGGGAAAGGCTATTAAAAACAAATAAGAAATTTTAAGCCTCATCCGGGCCTTTTGGGAGCCAGCAAATATTGCCATTATGCACTGCCCTGGCCATCAAAATGGAACGTATTCAATAACCAAAGGAAATAACTTGGCCGATCAGGCAGCTAAGGAGGCGGCCCTCCAGCCCAGAGCTGAAGTAGACCCAGGGCCATGAGCTTTGACTCCTGAGCCCAATTCTCCCAAGGCTTGGAGTGGATAAAGAAAATTCCCATGCCCTATAAACCCTCAGACAGAGAAGTAAATAAAGACTGGTAAGAAACTGGTGAGGGGAAACTTATCTTGCCACAAAGATTGGTCAAGGGGTTTCTTAAGAGAATCCATCGGATCTCTCAAATGGGAACCCGAAGAAGGCAGGACTTGCTCTGACACTCAGAAGTAAAAATTAGGCAAGGAAATTAACTCATTGAGGACATTGTTAAAAATTGTAAAGTTTGTCAGCTCACCAATGCCCCTAATCAGCCGGTTACAAAAGGAACTTGCTTCCGTGGAAATAGGCCAAGTGTGTATTGGGAAGTAGACTTCACAGAAATTAAAACTGGAAAATTTGGATATAAATATTTGCTAGTTTTTGTAGACACCTTTTCAGGATGGGTTGAAGCCTACCCAACAAAGCATGAGACTGCTAACATCGTGGCTAAGAAGATCCTGGAAAAAATCCTATCCAGGTATGTCTTCCCATCCACCATCGGGCCGGACAATGGACCGGCCTTCATCTCAAAAGTAAGTCAGGGAATAGCCGTGGCACTGGGGACAGATTGGAAATTGCACTGTGCGTATAGACCCCAGAGTTCAGGGCAGGTAGAAAGAATGAATCGGACTCTAAAAGAGATCTTAACTAAATTGGCTTTGGAGACTGGCATAGATTGGATATCGCTCCTTCTTTTTGCCCTGTTTAGAGTAAGAAATTAACCCTTTTTTCAAGAGAATTTGATTGTTAGTATTTTGGAATTATGGTTAATATTTATTTGATTGCTATTTTTAAAGAATGCACCACCCAATACTGGTTCTCTTCTAACTTTTTTAGGTCTAATCTATTTCTGAAAGAAACACAGCTATTTGAATAAATGAACTGCTTATATAAGTTGAATCAGAAGAAAAGAGATGTTTCTGTGTGTATGTCACCTTAAAAATATACCTACAAGCTATTTATCTTAAAATCATCTATTTTTCATTATGTTTAGATTCTGATAAAATTTAGCCTCTCAGCTCACACAATGATAATGCAGTCTTATTTCATGCCTCCTAAAAGCAACCAACAAATTACTTTGTTTTAAAAATATTTTTTTTAATTTTTAAAATTATTATTGATTTAAAAATATATTTTTTTACAAAATTATGCAAGGCAAGTGGCATATTAGATATTTAGAGTCATGTTCAGACTCTATGGTGGAAGCCAGAAAGGGAAAAAATCATGTTTTTATTCTTCCTTGAAAGACTCTGATTTACTTCATCTATTTCTGAAAGAATAAAATTCTGGCTTTGCAGCCTTTTGCTTGATATCCACAATGTGACATGCTTCTTTTATTAATAGAAGAATTTGGAGAAAGGATGCGAATTCACACTAGAAAAAGGAGAAGAGGAAAAGAGAAGGAGAAATCTAGATATTTTATTCTTCCTAATCTCACTCACAAGGTCTGGATAATGATTATGGATATTAGATACATGCTCTAGAGTGATTAAACACTTTGTAGAACAAGTTAACCCCTCAAGTGATCTCATAAAGAATGCTTATTTATAAATAAATAATAGCTTTAAACAGGAAGTGTTATCTATTTGTTTAGTTCTTATTTAGTATTTGTTTAATTCTGGTGTGCTGTAGTCAACTATCATAAAGGTATACAAGAATGGTAAGAAACTAATATCTTAATATCATATTCTAATATTAGCTTTATTCTTGCTGTGTTTGAGTTTTGTATCAATTTCACATGATATATTCTTCCAGTGTATATGTTGAAAAAGAACATACCCTGTGGAAATATGCTATTTTTTAGCTAAGGGAAAAGAAGTTAGCTCTTAGACACAGACAATGCGATAGAAATCTTCCCCTAGAAATAGTCTTTGATCATTTCTGATTACTTTTTGTAAGCTAAAGTAAGACACAGGACCCATCTTGACATTGCAGAGTAGAGGTAAATCTCACCTACAAGAAGCTGATGCAGGACAGAGTAATATGCCAAGATATGCACCACTTGAGATAAAGAGGAAAAAGAAGAGAACTACAATACAATCAATCATAATTACCATCACATGTCTCTGCAGGAAGGAAGCTATTATGTACCTTTGTTTCTAAAACTACTGAGATCTTCAAATCATGACTTTTATGCTTGGATGTTATTGGAATTAGAGAACATTTTGATACTGAGACAGCATAAAATCACAAAGAAATCTGGGGTAATCATTTAATACTACATTTTGTTTTGCTAGGAAAAGAAACCATTTTATAGACAATAATTTATACTAGTAACTTTTTTTCAGGAACTGGATTTTGTTAATATATGTGACTATCCACCGGCATAAATGTCTTCATTTATCTGGATCTTGTGCAGCATAGTCAAGTAGATATGGGAGTTCTTCAGTAGCACTTTTTTAAAAGGTAGAAAATGTGGACAGGGAACCAATACACATATTTTTCCACTGTCACCATCCACATCCTCTGTCTTCCTTCCTAGGAAACACACCCAATCAATAAAAAGGCTTGGATATTTAGTTCTTGACCTTGAAAGTGGAAGCAGAATGTTATGGATGTTAGAGATGACTGTTAATGATTTTTTTACATAATAATGTCACATGCAAAAGCCCTATGAGTCCTGCAGATCTTAACACTGTACTTCCTTAGGGATGTGATAGGAATGTCAGGTGTACTGGAATTAGTATTGTTTTCCACTTCCTTTTGTACCACCTGACCTAAATTATAATACATAATAATAGAATGAAAAAGTAATGCCATCTTAAAAAAGTCATTTAGAGCTCTGGGAATGTGGCTTCACGGTGCACTGATTGCTTAGCATGCATGAAACCCCTGGGTTCAATTCATCAGTACCACATAAACAGAAAAAAGTGATGCTCTGCCTCAAGTGGTAGAGTGCTAGCCTGAGCCAAAAAAAAAAAATAGCTCAGTAACATTTCCCTCACCCTGAGTTGAAGCCCCAGGACTGCCATAAATTCATTTAGCTAGTAAATGCCAAATAAAGAACCTATACTTGCAATATATAATTGCTCATTCCAACTATGACCTATCAATAGTTCATAATTCATGTACTTTACCTACATTAGAATATTGCATTGAGAGAAAAAACGTTTTGTTAATAGTCATGGCAATTAATGTCAGGAATGTGCTTAGATATCAGGTGAAATTCAAAGATTTCAGGCTATTGAGTGGTCACTACTAATCACAATGGGAAGGGTAGTATAAGTGAGATTTGGAAATCTTTTTGCTCAGTTATGGCAACTAAAATGCACAGGCTAATTGATACTTGTGAAAGAAGTGAAGGAATAAATCCAGATGAAAGAAATAAATGATAATAATAACTAAATTATACTAGAAACTGTTCTAGGGAATCATTTTTGGTTATTGAAGAACTAGTTATCAACTAGGCTTATTCCTCATAGCCTTTAGCATTCTAAATCACTTAATTTAGTTCTTAATGTCTGTGATAAGTTGTATCACACTCAATGTTGTTCTATCATATCTGATCTCCTTTGCTTTCTAAAAATCTCAGTCTTTGCTGGGTCATAGAGGAGCTCTACGTGGAGTCTTTTGAGGAACCTACATACAGCTTTCCAAAGTGGTTAAACAAGTTTACATTCCCACCAACAATGCAGTAGGGTTCCCTTCTGTCAACATCCCCTCCAGCATCTGTTGTTACTAGAGTTCTTGATTATAGCCATTCTTACTGGGGTGAGGTGGTATCTCAATGGTGTTTTGATTTGCATTTCTTTTATGGCTAGGGAGCTTGAGAATTTCTTCATTGGTGTCTATTGGCCATCTTTCTTTCCTCTTCAGAGAAGTTTCTCTTTAAGTCTTTAGCCCACTTATTTATTGGGTAGTTGTTTATTTGAAGAGCTGTTTTTGGGGATTTAAGTTTGGGAGTTCCAGGTATATTTTAGATATGAGACTCTTCCCATAAATTGTTATATACACACAATGGAATTCTATGCCTCCATCAGAAAGAATGACATTGCCCCATTTGTTCGGAAATGGAAAGACTTGGAAAAACAGTATATTAAGTGAAGTAAGCCATGCCCACGAAACATAGGTCCCATGGTTTCCCTTATTTGCAGTAGCTAGTATATGTCTGAGTCAAGCAGAAAAGTTTAGATAAGTTGTTAGGGAAATGAACCCTAAGATATGTATTCAATTTTTTTTTCTTTCATGCAATAGTTTCTAACATATTTATAAGATTATTTCTTTGTTGTTTTGTATGTCCCTCCCCCACGGTACAACCCCTGCTTTCTCTGTATATGATGTTGGTGTAATTTGTGGAGGGTAAGGGAAAAACAAATCGATTAAATAGGGATACAGGTGGACCCATTGCAACAATGAGATGTACAAGTCGTTATGTCGAAAAATGAATTTTACAACTTTGGTGAGGGGGGGGGGAGGGAGGGAAATGGATTAGGTGGGAGGACGGGGGCAGGATGGGAAGTGATGGGAAGGGGAAACAATGGAGGAGGCTACAATGCTTAATAAGAAATGTACCCATTATATTGCTCATGGAATTGTAACCCCTCTGTACAGTATTTTCACGCTAAAAAAAAGAAAAAATCTTTCTCTATTTCTCTATTAACATTTATTTCTACTAAGTTCACATATGTGAACATCAGAAGATGCTAAATTAAGAGTCCCATAGCTCATGAGTCATTAATGTAACAACATGGAAAAGAAGGGAATATTTATTGTTACCTCAAATTTTCTGAAAAGCTGTAATGTCATCATTTGATTCAAATTTCGATTATTTGTCTAGTGTCATTAAGTGCACATAAATGCAAATATGAGCTGGATCCTGGTTGTTCACTCCTGTTATCCTATCTACTCAGGAGGTTGAGACCAGAGGATTGTGGTTCAAAGCCAGCATGGTCAGGAAAATCCATTAGACACTTATCTTCAATTAGCCACAAAAACCTGGATGTGGTGCTGTAATGAAAGTGGTAGAGTGCTCAATTTGACTGGAAGAGGTGAGGGACAGTACCCAAGATCAGAATTCAAGCCCCTCGACCAAAAAAAATTGAAATACGACTTTAATTTTCCCCAAAAGGAACTATGAAGTCACTCGTTATCTTCCAAAGCAGAGAAAATAATTCCAAAGTGATTCAGTACACCTACTTTTGCTGAATTATTGACATTATAGCTTCTTTGCTGGACATTTCTTCTTTTAAAAATTGTCAAATATTAGCTTTATAATACACTTCATCTGATATTTCCTGGTTCAAAACAAAAGTCCATACAATTGATGTCACTTAGATTTCTTATTACCTCAGTTCAAAGCCAACCCAGGCAGGAGAGTTTGTCAAATTCTTATTTCTACTTAAACAACAAAAAGCCAGAAGTTGAGTTTTGGCTCAAGCATAGCTTTGGGGGCAGGTGGGCACGAAAGACAACTGTTCAGGGACAGGGTCCAGCCTCTGAGCTCGAGCCCCAGAAGTAGAACAAACTAAAGAAACAAGCAAACAAAAAACCCCAATATTTCTTTGGGACCATCCTTAAAGCACTGGTTTGAGTAGAGGCTCCTTTTGCTGATCATACTCACTGTATCCTGTTTTTTGGAATCCTTATTGCTATGACTAACTCAGGAATGGATAACTGACTTTTGCAACAAGAGAATCATCTCAGGTGTTAAATATCCATGCATATGACATTTTAAAACATCCATGTCTTTGTTTCTTTGCAGTAGTACACTGTAAAACAAAGTTATTTCCTTTTGTTCTATGCTGGCCTTCAAATGGCATATTATTTTCTTTTGTAATATTCTCAAATAGAATTTTACAGAAAAGTTTTATATGAGTAAAGAGTGCAGGGAGCCGGGACAAACGCCATTACAAGATGGCGCCCACTTCCTTTCTGCTTAGAGGTAAACAACTCCACATTAGGCAGTGCTTGGCGGGACTGCGGGTCCCTAGCTTTGCGCATGCGCCACCATTGTAAATCCTGAGCCAATCCCGTGGCACCTGGTGACGGTAGAAGGTTCAGCCAATCCTGAAGCGACCCGTGTTCCAAACCCTATATAAGCGGCTGCATTTCCTTGCTCGCTCTCTTGCGCTCAAGCTCTCCCTTCAACTAAAAGGCTCTCCAGTAAAGTGTGATCTGAGAAGACTCCTGGTGTGGTGGTCGTTCTTCCTCGCTGGCCGAGAAGGCGTTCGCCGCAAGTGGTGCCGAGACCCGGGACCTGCGCAAGAGGTCGAACAGGAGCCAGAACTCAACACACGGAGAGGAGACCTCGGAAAGAGGTAAGTATCCCCAGGTATGCTGGATCCTTGGTTGCTGCTGGCTTTGCTACTTCCCCCGTGGTTTGCCATGTCAGGAGGCCTCACACTCCCGTGCTGGGATAAGCTAGGTAGGGATCTAGAGAGAGCCCAACAGGAGGGACGTAAAGTTTTGATGCAGCATCAGGACAGTTTTTCAGAGTCAGCATCTGATAAAGGGGAAGAAAAGAGGCCAAAAAGAAAAAGGGGAAAAAGACAAAAGGATTTTAAAGAATTAAAGCAGGAGGGACTGCAGCCCTCACAAAAACAAAAGGAAGAGGGGACCAAGGAGCCCTCAAAGGAAGTGACGCAGAAAAATTCTTTATACCCTTCATTGGAGGAATTTTCTAATCGATTTTCCGCCCTGCACGTAGAGGGGGGAAATCTACAGGATGACTTTGAAAGTCATTCGGAGGGAGAGGAGTCAGAGGAAGAAGGGGGGCAGCTTGATCCAGGTGATGCT
The DNA here is from genome assembly GCF_019054845.1 of Dipodomys spectabilis. Classification (NCBI taxonomy): domain Eukaryota; kingdom Metazoa; phylum Chordata; class Mammalia; order Rodentia; family Heteromyidae; genus Dipodomys; species Dipodomys spectabilis. The sequence goes on along the minus strand of NW_024870782.1, from coordinate 1,261,661 downwards.
GAGGACTTGGAAAGGGCAGCAGCTGAATATGAGGCAGATAGGTATGGAGACTGGCGTGCTTTAACGGCCGGCATACAACCTCGGCAAAAGAAAGATGGTCAGGCTGGCCCTCGCCCGTTGGCCCCCCCTCCGTATCAGGGGGCAGGGCGGAGCCATTTCATAAAAGGAAGCACCTGGTCGCGGCTGGCGGCCGCGTTCCCCGTCTTTGAAAACCCTATTACTGAGGAGAGAACTTTCGAGCCAGTGTCTTATGCCCAGCTTAAGGACTTGGTGGAGGCAGTCCGGACTTATGGAGTAACGGCTAATTATACCATAGCCTTACTCCGAAAGCTGACTGTTAATGCTATGACGCCTACGGACTGGTTCGAGGTGGCCCGCACCTGCCTTAACCACGGGCAATTTCTTGATTTTCGATCTATTGTTCATGACAAGGCTCAAGCTCAATCATTCAATATGATAATTTTACCCGAGCTGCAAATTTGTCTAAACAATTGTCAAGTTATCTTTTAGGTAATTGGACTGGCGAGTTTGATGAGATGCTGGAGCAGCTGTGGATTGCCATTGTGATTGTTAATTCAACGCGAATGGATCCCGGATTTGTGGAGGGGCTCCAGTCCTGGATTTCCTCCACTGTTTCCTGGTTTAAGGAGTGGGTGGGAGTTGGAATGTTTTTAGCTTGCTGCTTGGGCGGATGCGTGGTCTGCCTATGGTTGGTCTGTCGCCTTCGAGCCCAAACCAGTAGGGACAAAGTTGTTATTTCGCAAGCATTAGCCGCTTTGGAGAGTGGATCCTCACCCCAAATTTGGCTGTCGGCCCTGAGAGGTCATTAAGCCTTATCATTTCGCATAGCCCTAGCACCCCGAGGGATCTGGGGATCCCATTGCACCGGGACGGGTATGTGACTGATAACTTGGAACAGGGTGCAAGGCAAGTGCACTGCACTTGAGGAGGACCACCTCCTCAAGAAGAGCATGTTGGGCTGCAAGTGGGTTGATGCCCAAGGTCCCACCTCTGCAAAAAAGGCATCGGACGGGCCTGGTCGTCACTGGGGAAGGCGCCCCCCAGGCGAAGGCCAGTGCAAGGTCCTATTTTTGAGGCAGAGGCCCGACCTCTACTCTTACCTGTTACCAAAACAAAAAGGGGGAACTGCAGGGAGCCGGGACAAACGCCATTACAAGATGGCGCCCACTTCCTTTCTGCTTAGAGGTAAACAACTCCACATTAGGCAGTGCTTGGCGGGACTGCGGGTCCCTAGCTTTGCGCATGCGCCACCATTGTAAATCCTGAGCCAATCCCGTGGCACCTGGTGACGGTAGAAGGTTCAGCCAATCCTGAAGCGACCCGTGTTCCAAACCCTATATAAGCGGCTGCATTTCCTTGCTCGCTCTCTTGCGCTCAAGCTCTCCCTTCAACTAAAAGGCTCTCCAGTAAAGTGTGATCTGAGAAGACTCCTGGTGTGGTGGTCGTTCTTCCTCGCTGGCCGAGAAGGCGTTCGCCGCAAAAGAGTAACTTGAAAAAGTCAGGAACAGAGTTTCCTTCGAGCCTTCGATTATTTTCTTGTATAGTAAAAAGGACAGCCAGGGGCTGTAAAGGTGGCTCAATGGTAGAGTGCTTGCCTTGCATGCATGCTGCCCTGAGTTTGATTCCCCAGCACCACATAAGCAAAAAGAAAAAAGCCTGAAGTGGCGCTCTGGCTCAATTGGTAGAGCGCTAGCCTTGATCTGAAGAGCTGAGGGACAGCGCCCAGGCCCAGAGTTCAGGCCCCAAGTCCAGACCCCCTCCCCCATAAAAGGATAGTACAAATTAATTTGAATTTTGTCATTTCCTATGTTCAATTTCTCCCCTGGATTCAGTTTCCACTTCCTATATCAGTTCCTTCCACTTACTTCCAGTAACAATCTACTGTGCTGCTCCAAGCAAAAATGAATGTCTTCTAGTTTCATTGAAATAGCACAAAAACATCTTTGGACATGAGGTAACACGTGTTTCAGAGACAAATTAGTAATGAGAAAATATGGAATTTTCATGTCTTATAAAATATTGTTCATGTGCATATGGCCATATAAGATGATGTTAAGTAAAATGAACCCCAAAATAGGGACACAGTTTGTTTTTCCTTTCTTAATATTGTTTTTTAATATATCTAACTTGTACTATGTGGTTTTTTTGTTTCTCTTCTATTTTCTTCCTCCATGGTTTAGACTGTTCCCATTGAATTTGATGTTGGTTACCTGCATCTTGCAAATACATTTTTCTAATGTGGGGAGGGGAAGGAAAATAAAATGCTGAAACAAGAATACAACATGACCAGTTGTAACAATGAGAAGAACAAGACACTATGTTGAAAACAAACTTTACAACTTGGGGATGGAGGAGGTAGTTGAGGCGGTGAGGAAAAAAGGGATGGCAGGGGAAAAACAAAAGGGGTAATAATGCTCGCTAGATAATGTACTCATTAACTTACTTATGTAACTCTAACCCCTCTGCACACCATTTTTACAATAAAAAACATGAAAAAAAACATTATCCTGGTGTACATTAAGTTCAAATTTCCTAAGTGCTCTGTAAATTAAGATCAAGATTAAGTTTAAGGAAGTTTTCAGAAACATTTTACTGTGAGTGTGTGTGTTGTGCTTTATTTCCCAAGTGTACATAAGTTAACAGAAGGAGAAACAATAGGAATAGGAAAAAGAGAAGTTCAGTGTTTAAGTATAATGTTTCAATACACTATAGAAGACTCTGCAAATAAGACAACTTTGAAACAATAAAGCCAAGATCAGTATGTAGATTTATGGGAGTGATATAGACAAAGCATTACTCCTAAGTGGAACATGAAGGATGAGGCGATGCTCTTTCTTGTACTAGCTATAAATCATGGTAGCTAATCATGCACATTTGAGAAAAGTAGAATGGAAGAATAATTCTGGTTCCAAGCAAGTCAGATATAAAAGCATGGACTTAACTGGAAAAAGGCCATGTTGAGAGAGCAAGAATTATACTATCAATGAACTGGTGGCTAAGATCACATTTCTTTTTCTTTTTTGTTTCTTTTTCTTTTTCTTTTTCCTTTTTTTGATGGTAGTGGGGTCTGGACTCCTGGACAGGGACTGTCCCTCTACACTTCAGCTCAAAGATTGTGCTCTACCTCTTGGGCCACAGTGCCACTTCCAGTTTTCTGGTGCTTTATTGGAGATAAGTGCATCAGAAACTTTCCTAGTCATGCTGGATTTGAGCTGCAATCCGCAGATCTCAGCCTCCTGAGTACCTAGGATTATAGGCGTGAGCCACTGGAACCCTGCTTATGATTATATTCCTAACTGTGTACACTCGGCTTATGTAATGTGTATGTTCATCTATCTTTATATGAATTTGAGTTTAAAATCTGGTCTTCAGCTTAGATTTTACACTCACAAAACTGTTTGTATTTTAAAAGTTGATACTCCTGGAGAAATAAAACTTAAGAATGTAAATGATTCTGGGATGTTTAGTTTGCATCAAGCCTGGGCAGAACAGTTTTTAAGACACTATCTATAATTAACCAGCCAAAAGCTGCATTGGAAGAATGCTTCAAGTGATGGAATACTAGTTATGAGCAAAATTGCTGAATAAGAGCTTGAGGTTTTTGCATACATATATACAAACATGCACATACACACAGAGGCACTTATATGTTCAAATACACATATGAAACAACTCTCAGAATGTGTAGAAAATTTAGGAAATAATAGAAAATATGTCTTAAGACTAGAATCAAGTGATAATTTTTAATATGAGAAATACCACAAGTGAATTTTCTTCAAAAAAGCTTGAGAGTATTACAAAGGTAGGGACCAGAGATAATAAGAAAGTCAAGTAATCATTATTCAAGGGATCAGATCCATGGAGGAATGAATCAGAGACCCCTTCAGGTGCATCTGAATAGGTTCATATCCTGTGTCAAATGTTAGAACATCTTTGAAAATAGTAGATAAAACAGTCTGAGCAGTCACTCTGGTGGATGATATCACTGGAGAAGTTCAAAATTTCTAATCTGTATCTAGATTAAAGAAGCCAACAAACTATGGCTGGACAATGTAATACAAGCCAAAAATTCTAGCACTTAGACTAGGACAGGAGATTCGAGAGTGGAATTACATAGTGATATATTCCCTGGACTATGTAGTATAATTTTGTCTCAATAAAACAAACCAAGAAAGGAATAAAAAATAAAGAAGAAAGGAATACACAGTTGGAAGTTTGAGCTAATTTTGTCATTATGTTTTCAGAAGTCAAGTTTCCTATTGAAATGCAACTCATATATAATCCTCAGTTGTGTTTCAAAGGTTGTCTTCATTACAGAACATTCATACATGCAAAAGAGCTCACGATTCCCAACCAAAAATTTGAAAAAAGTAAGCATCATTCTGTTGGATTCCAAAGAAATGTTGAAGGATTACAAAAGCTTAAGCCTGGAGAAATAAGAAAGTTCATTTAATGTAGGACTTTGTAGAACTGGCTGAATTAGAATTTAGATTTAAAAGAAATATTTTTGTTTGTAATTTCATATTTTATATGATACTACAAAATTGTTTTCAAGTAGAAAATTTAATTTAGAAATTCACAAATGATTCTGGCATTCTATTTGCCTAAAATATTCTCTCAATGAGGTATAATTAGAACTTAGTTAATAGATAATTCCAACAGTTCATGTGTAACATGATAATGTGAATATTCTAGACAAAGTTGCTAACAAATTGATTATATTAATTCATAAATTTATAAAAAGAGCAATTTTTTGAGACTTTGGTGTGACATGGTATGAAGAGAGTAATTGCGTGACATCTTTTTCTTCTACCTATATATAACAGAGGAATAAATTTTCTTATTTATGTACCTCTGTATACAATGAGAAAAATGCTAGGTTTGGGGTTTGTTTTTATATTATTTTTGTTATTTAGTTTGTCCTAGGGCTTAAACTCTGGGCCTGGGCACTGTTCCTGAGCCTGTTTTTGCTCAAGCCTAGTCCTCTACTACTTGGACCTCAGTGCCACTTGTGTCTGGCTTTTTGTGAGCAGTTTAATGGTGATAAGAATCTAAGGAACCTTCCTGCCTGGGTGGGCTTTGAACCATAATCTTCAGATCTTAATATTCAAATATTCAGATCTCCTAAATATCTATGATAGATAAAAATGACTATAAATAATATTTGCAAGTGTTCTGATCTCAAGAATAGCAGTGGGGGAAAAATGATGCAGCAAAGTTTAGTGTTGTGTTCTTTCCACGATAGGAAAGGCATCACATTAGCAGAAGTGAAGTATTTCTTCACAATAGTGATAAGCTAGTCATGATGTGAATTTAGGAAATTTTATAGTGCACCTTACAAGTTGGAAACTGTTGGGCTAAGATGACTTTACGGCATATAACTTAGGAATGATGGACATAGAAATAATAGCTTACACTGATGAACAAATGTTTACTCTTGAGGAATTAATTATTATAGATACTTCATAGTTTTATCTTCTACCAGAATGTGGTTATTTTTTCTGTTGACTTTTAAATATGTAATGCCCCATTGGAAACTGCATCTATTGCAGAATTAAATAAAATGCAAACAGGTACTGTTTTGAATGTCTCTGGTATGGCATGCTTAGAATTTGTAAATGAGCATTAGTACTCATAGGAATCTTGAAGAACACATATATTCTATCCTCTTAACAATTAATTAGTTTTAAAAGTTAGAAGTTTCCATAGAATTGAACAGTTTTCTGTTTTAGTATGAGACAATACTAAAATAATATTTTTCTTCAAAATAATGGCAAGTATCTTCTGAAAATATTGTATAGTTTGATAACATTCAAGTTGATGACCGTCTGATAAAGGAAGGTGTAATTAATTCAAATTAGCAGTCAAAACGTTCATTTTTTTAAAAAAGGTAATACACATAGAATAATATTTACTATACCAATACAGAAAAATTATATTTTATGCAACCCATTTTTAATTTAATTTTATTGTCAAGGTGATATATAGAAGAGGTGTAGTGATTTTAAGGTAGTGAATACATACCATGATGAACTTTTACCCCTTCCCTCATTTTTCTCACACTTTTCCTTCTCCCCAATACCCCGCACAAGTAGTAATGTAAATTTACAACATGTTGTCTTGTGAGTTTTGCTATTGCATTGGTTTGCCCTTTGTCATTTTTCTCGCCATTTTGTTGTTCCTCTTCCCTTGCCAAATTAAGATAAATGTATATACAATACACAAGATGCTGAAATCAAATAAAACAGGGGATAACCCAAAGGGGAAAACACAAAAGAAAAAAGAAATCACATACTACATTAAAAACAACCACAAAGGAAAACCTCTGTTTCCATACCCAGGAGTTCATTTTGCTCAGCATCATCTTATGTGGTCGTATATACATAGATATTGAGCAATTCTGCTCAACTGCTAGGACCATCCTAGACATTTCCTACTTATTACTAGGACCATCCTAGACATTTCCTACTTATTACAAATGAGGAAAACCATGCCATCTGTTTCTTTTGTCTTGTTAATTTTACTTAGTAGGATTTTTCCAATTCTTTCAATTTCCACATGAATTGGAAACATATAATTCTATCGTGCATATATAAACCACATTTTGTCAATTCGTTCATCTACTGAGTGACATATTGGTTTAAAACATGATTGCATGTAAGTATCACTTAGGCTCATTAAAAAATGACAGATGCCATTTCCCATGACATTCTAAAATCATGATTTCTAAGAAAGATAGGATTTTATGGAAGTACAAGTGTTGAGATATCTGGATGAGTCTATTTATGTATTGCACTGAATTAAGCAGGAAGACATCCAATATCATATAGGAAAAAATGGTAGTGACAAAATACTTCCCTTGAGTAAGATATAGGAGGCTGCCAGAAGTATGAAATAGTTCAGATCATTTTGAAGAATTTAGAAATGCAAGCTCAAGTATTTGTCTATAAATAGTAATTATGTAATTAGAAGGGCAAAAGAAGGGGAAGAGAAGAAAATAACTGACAGCAGATCATTGTCTCAAGTTAGAGTATAAAAAGACCTAATTTATAACTTCAACTTAGCGAGAGACCAATATAATATGTCCCACTTAATTTAGGTACGTGCAAAATATTTACTTGGCATTTTCCTACTTTAATGCTCAAAAATAAATGAAGACTTATAAGAAAAGTTATGTGATTGCCATTGCTTCAAAATGAACACTAACTGTGATGAGCCTTTTTTCTCACTTTGCACTTTGAAAATAATCCCTAAATTGGTGATGCTGTGGCTGATTAGAGTAAGAGTTAGGGGCTTTCACTTGTACAATTATCCCAGAATAGTTTAAAGCAGTTTTTCCCCTAAGTTATCCAACTACATTTTCTGAAGCTGTACTTTGGACACACCCTCACATCTGAGAATACTATTTGAAAGTATACTTCAGCATTTCTTGGGACAGTCTGTTTTGTGCCTTTGTCTGTATGCACATTCCTTTTGAGTTCATAGTTGCTCTATTTCCATTTCATTTTTATAAACTAATAAGAACATTGTTCAACTACCACTAATTGATTGCACAGGCCCAGTCTATGTATGAAGGTACTTTGTCTAGGTTAAGCTATAGGATAATACTCACTTTCTGAGGAGAAAATTTCCACAATATAACACTATGCCAACATTAGAGGATGTAGAATTTGAAGCATTTTGAGACTGTGATATTAGAATTGAAAGGCTCCTTAAGAACATTTTCTTGTAGCTCATTAGTTCACCCAGGAGAAATATAAATATCCACAAAATTTGGAGCTAATTATCCGAATTAATACTAGATCCTAGATGGTGTGTTAATAAAAGTCACCATTGTAGTATTGTTACTTCAGAACCCTTCACTATGAGAAATTGAAACAAACTCAATAAAGCAACATGTCTTATCTTTTTAGGCATTTAATCCCAGTGGTGAGGGTAATGTCTGAGCACTTCCATTCAATAAAAGCTTGAAGTTTATAAGAGCACTTTCTACATATAAAAAATTTTGGCAGGTTGATTGACAGGGTTATTTCAGCATGGAGATATCCCTAACAAGAACTAGACTTAGAGTATATGGCAGATATGATGTGTCCAGGGCTATTGAGGCAATTTCTATTCGAAAGAAGAATCAATTCGAGCAGTCTTCAGTAACATCAGTAAATTGTATGTTCAACCTAATGCTTGGTGTTACTTTTCCTACATTTATAATGAGTAGGCTGATAAATATCCAAACATATCTAAAGGTATTTCAATCAAATCCCAAACTGATATGGATACATTGGTCACTCATTGGAACTGTAGGACAAATTATGCTTGTCTGTGCTGTAGTTCAATCTATAATCTCCTGGTGAAACAAAGTTTTCAAAAATATTCACAGGATACCTCTAAGTAAAGTTCATGACAGTTATATCTGTGTAATTCTTCTAAGGTCAGGATAAAAGCATTTGTTGCCAATATTTAAAATCAAAAGGATCTGTTGAATTCATTGATCTAGAATTTTATGGCTTCACATTCATATCTCAAAATTTTATCAATATGATTTTCACCAAAACACTGTTCTTATTGAACTTGTCTATGTCCTTTTAGTTTTCAAATCCAGATAGTATATTTCCTTCAATAGCTTCCTGAGAATTCTTTCTTTTCTTTACTTCTGTAAATCTGTTTATTACTTTCTTGATTCCTTATTTATCTCTTTCTTCCAATCTTGTCCACACTAGTGCTTACATTACTCACACTTGTGTCAGAACTTTCCTTTTCCTCTTCCCTTTAATTATGTCCCCGATTTTATTATTCTTTTTCATATTCATGGTCGTGTATATTTTGATGATGTCTAAACAGAACTTTCTTTGTGTCTGTTTAACATAAACTTTAGAAATATCAGAAAATTTTAACTCTAAATCCATCATTTCCACCTGTAGTCCTTATTATCAAGAATATAACTAACACAGTTGCCAGCCAGAGCTGTGGACGCACTTCAGATTTCTTCTTAACCTTCTACTCCTGCACATTAGATAAGATAAATGATCAAGATTTTCTCAGTTTCTGTCACTAATATAATTTGTATGTACCCCTTTTTATGCCCCTGACACCAGCCTGTTTCAAGTATTCATCACTGGTCACCTATTCCTAAAACGACCATTTACAAAGTATGCTTTTTCCCCATAATCTTCTCATATTGGTCCTCTCCATCAACAAATTACTCTCCTTGTAAGCAAACAGAATGAAGAACTCAGACACAAATTTCAGTATCATTATTTACTCACTACATTGACTGTTGGCCTTACATTTCTCATAAGTAAATGGATGTAATCTACCAGAAATATTGAAGAATATATTTGTTGACTTGTAGAGCAAGAAAAGCGAAAAGTGACGAATCTTTACATTTTCCACCTTAGCTTGCAAATAAGGACATAGTCAAATTCAGTTTGTTGGTGTAAAGTCACAAATTGTTTCATGCAGAAATAAAAATAAATTTTACCTCCTGGCTCTAAGGCTTGTGGCATTTTAAGGCAACTACAGATATTTAAGTGGTATTATGTAAATTGTGTCATGTATTCACAGCTGTATTGAAGAACATACTCTTAATTTATTATTGTAAATCATTGGTTATTGAATAATATCTATATGAGAATAGTATTTGAAATAATCACACTAAGTTGAAAACTATATCTTAGTCCATCAAAATGTGGAAATAAACGATTTTATTTTAAAAAATACCACCAAGAGAAGTCAGTATACATTTGAGACTGCAGGGATAACATTAGGGTTTTTACTGTCTTTACCTATTTATGTGATTGTATTTCTTGAAATTGAAACTCTACTCTTGTTATTCTTATTGTATGTAATCCAATGTTGTCTATTACTATGTATTTAATGTAGGAAATCTAGCTTCAAAGATGTCTAAAGTTTTTTCCTTTTCAATCACAACATTGTCATTATCGTGCTACACCGTGATCATCATCATCATCTTCTACAAAATTATTATTATCATCATAAGTGCTAATTATTGAAAGTGTGTTTTGTGTCTATGATTTTTTCTTTTGTCTTTTGATAAATAATTTAAATGTTTGTACTTTGCATGCATCCATGTTAAAATTTTAAACAAATAAAGAGACAAAAAAACTAAACCATATCAGATAGCTTGACTATGTGCTTATAACAAATTATGAATTAACTTCCTCTCTCCCCGATACTACACACAAATATTTAAGTGTTTGAACAGAACTTTTTCAAGTGATATATCGTAAATGTTACAATATCATGTGCATATCTAAAATTTCATTGAAAGTAATAAACACTACTTTCTATTGAAATATTAGTTATTTTATTGTGGGAAAGTTTTAGAAAAATAGACTGTATATCTTTGAAATGAAAAAAGATCAAAAAGAGTAGCATACAAGTTTTTCAGGGATTCTGTCTTTTATATATATATATATATATATATATATATATATATATATATATATGTATGTATATGTATATGTTATGTGTAGAAAGATACATTTTTAGAATTGTCTTCAGAAATATATACATATATCTAAAATCATGTGTAGACTGATATATGTTATAGTGACACAAACATCTTAAAACATAATTAAAATTTAAAAAAATTCTTCATACCAAGTGCGGGTAACTCAGGCTTATAATTTGAGCTATTCTGGGTGCTGAGATCTTAGAATTGTATTCGAAACTAGCCCAGACAGAAAAGTACATGTTGGATTCTTATCTCCAATTAACCACCAAAAACAGGTATTAGCTCTGTGCCTCATGTTGTAGAGTGCTGGCCTTGAGGATAAAAAGGCTTAGAGACAATGCCCAGGCCTGCAAACAACACCCACAACAACAAAACGTGTCACATTAATTTCACAAAAGCATCTTTTAACTGCTGTGAACATTTCTTAGAAACATGAATATATCCCCCTGGAAAATGTTAAGTAAAAAGTATAGAATATGTTGAAGACATGACTATTTAGATTGTTTAAGATATTTAGGTAATGATTATGAATTAAGAATAATGATAGGTAGATAATATATTGGGACTGGTTTCTTATTCTATTTTATGATAGTAATAGAATGATATTTGTAATGATTTTATAAAATTATTCTTGCTTGGTATTTGAATTATAATAAGTGATAAACATTTTAAACGATTTCCAAACAAAGGAATATCAATTCTTTTGTAACTTCAAAACAATTAAGAAAATTATTCTAAGGCTGGTTCACTCTAAGACTATATTTGTTTTCTTGTTCTAGTTTTCATATGTTGGTAGAAATTAAAATTAAAAAATTCAATGGATTTTGGCATTCAGGTACATCTTCATAGATACTAATATTGGAGTTCCTTATGTGGAGTGGTTTAATTTCATTTGTTATTTTCACAAATAAATCAAGATGATTGTGTATTTTGTTTCTTTTCACTCCTATTGGCTCTTTTCTTGAGAATATTTTTTTCCTAGCAAAGTAGAGAAAAACAATGGATTAAGCAAGTCATATATGCCTTTCATAAAATTCATATGCCTAGATTTGGGTCTTCTGTCATTTGCTAAATGTTACTTCCAGAAAAGGTTATCAATTATTTATAAGTGATGCATAATTCCTAGGTATTCCAGTTATCACATACAATTTTTATTGAGTTATCCCTGTATAAACTAAAAAGAAACAGAAAAAACTCTCAAAATAAACAGAAATCACATCTTTGTTTTAATGCTGTAATTTATAGAGTTTTTAGCCAACACAGAAAACATCATTATAGGTAATCTGCATTTTGTTTGCAGAGTTTTTAACAATAGTTTTTTTTTTCCTGACATGTAATTCACTTGCAATATATTATCTCCTTTTATTGTATACATTTTAGTGATTTGGATGTGAATTGTATCTTCATAGGTTTTCAAAGCCTAATTTTCACAAACTTACATTTCTTCAAGTAGAAATGCTGTAAATTTTAGAACAGACATTAAAATGGATAAAAAATTCAGTTACAGGAATTTGCCCAGCATATATCCTCTATAGTGTGCCTTTTAAAATTTGTTTTTGGGGATTATTTCCAGGGTCTCACACATGCTATTCATGTGCACTGTCAATGAACTACATTCCATATCCAAACAAGTTTTATTCATTTTCTTTAATACATTCATAGAAGTGTAATGCATGGATCCTATACAATTCTCTTTGACCTTTTTTTAGACTTGAAAATGTGCTTGCTAAAATTATCGCAGTATTATAAAAATCAATCACTATGATCAATTTCTCCACAAATGAATTAATATATTTTGTGTCATGTTCTTATATTATAATCATACTAGTGAGTTTTCTTTTTCTTTTTTTTTTTTTAGATACTAGAGTGGAGATTATTTCATATGCTCTTCCTATTGACTATTAAGTTACATATGTTCTTTAAAGAAATACTCTATTCGGGAAAAAATTATATAGAATTAGAAGATATAAAAATACTTAAGACGGGCTGGGAAGATGGCTCAGTGGTAGAGCACTTGCCTTGCATGCGTGAGTCCCTGGGTTTGATTCCTAGGCACCACATAAGCAAAAAGAAATGGTGCTGTGGCTCAAGTGGTAGAGCACTAGCCGTGAGCTAAAGAGCTGAGAGACAGCGCCCAGGCCCAGAGTTCAGGCCCCATGACCGGAACCCCCAAAAAAGTACTTAAGATTCAGAATCATTGTAGCATTAACAATGTAGCATTAACAAGTATGTGCCCTCTATCTGTTTGTCATGTTTTCACTTCTGTTATAGTGTCCTTTGAGTTATGGAAGGTTATCACTTGAGATATAATCCAGTTTATTCTTCCTTTTCTTTAGCCACTAATGCTTTCCATGTCAAATTTTTAGAATACTTTACTGATCCAATGTCATGAATTTTTACATTTATGTTTTATAGGTTTTTACATCTCACATTTGGTTTGATAATCATCTTTTTTATTTTAAGTTTTTGTATTAGGATTGAGGTTGGCCCGGCACCTGTGGCTCATGCCTGTAATCCTAGCTACTCAGGAGGCTGAGATCTGAGGATCGCAATTTAAAGCCAGCCAGGGCAGGAAATTCGGTGAGACTCTTATCTCCAATAAATCACTAGAACCCGGAAGTGGTGCTGTGGCTCAAGTGGTAGGGCGCTCGCCTTGAGCTGAAGATCACACAGATAGCGCCTAAGCCCAGAGTTCAAGCCCCATGACTGACAAAATCAAAACAAAACACAAAAAGGATTGAGGTAGTAGCCTAAGATCATTCTTTAAATCTAGAGAGGTAATAATGCCAACACACCCATTGAAGATTATATTTGTATTTCATAAGGTCATGTCATCCTTTTCAAAATCTATTGACCATAAAACTAAGAATTTATTTTTGACAAATGTGTTAAATTCTTCTATATATCTGTTCTTATAGTAGAATTATGTTGTCTTCACTACTTAGCTTGGTAATAAGATTCAAAGCTAGTATGAAGGCTCAAGTTACACCATTTTACATGATTGTCCTATAGACCTGTATTCCTTGAATATGAGTTTATTGAGCTGGTGGAACAATATTCTACAGAGGTATATAGATGTTTGATAGTCACTCATATTTTGCATCTTGTGAAAACACAATATCCTAGATATTATATATAGAAAAATGTTTTAGAGAATGCTTGAAACAAATAAAATTAATTTAGAAATGAGTTAAGATTTAGATAACGCTGTAGCACAATAAAGCTGAATGATAAAAACTTGAGCTGTACAACAGAGGAGAGTGAGAGGGGAAAGAATGATGGACCACATAGGAGCTGCTTGTCACTGGTATTGTGCTTCAAAAAACAGAAAGATTTCAGAGATGAGAAGGAGAAAGATAAACTGTCCTGAATCAAGTTTCTTTTTAATCCACCTAATAGTTTGTACTGAAAGTCAGAGAAAATGGGAAAAAATAAAATACTAGACCTGTTACAATGTAAAGATATTTTAATAAGAATATGATAATTAATTTCCAAAGATATAGGAGAAAGAATAGGTAAACTCTCAAAGGAAAAAGAACGAAGATAGAAAAGAAACAAAGTAAAACCATTGTCAATAACAAACAAAAGATTTTGGAAGTGTAAAGTCAACGGAAGTATTCTAAATAACATTGAAAATAGCTGACGTGGATAGAGATGGATCACATTTTATCATATATAATTTTGAAAAAACATATTGGAATGAAAATTTTAAAGTCATAATTTAAAACACTATTTGGATTATAACTAGACAGTATAGCTCAATGGTAAAATATTAGCCTAGCATATGTGAAGCAATGGTGTGATCTCCCAAGCATTATAAAGTACGAACAAAGCACACACACACAAAAACCACATAAACACACATGCATACAAGTATAAACACACCACTTACATTTAGAATATTGATATTATCATATTAAACAGGAAATTATCCCAAATAATACAAGTATGTTAATATATAAAATCATAATATTGCTCATAGTATTTAAAAGTTTAGTAGGAATAAAATAGTCATAATATACTTAGATTCTTATAGATTAAGTAAATTGAAAATTAAGAAATAGAAGACATGAGAACCTTTGCAAATAAGTTTTAAATAATAAACATTTTGAAACATGTATCTTTTTATTTTGACCAAAAGACTGTTGTTATTGTGTTTTAACGCAATATTTAGAATGTGATAACTAGGTTCTCTATATCTCGCTATGGATGGCTATACCTATAATCATTTCACTCTGAATATTTTTATAATAAGGTCTCATAGTTTCTCAGTCTCTCCCGAATTACAAACCCTATTTACATTTCCTGCCATGGCTAGTTAATGGAAGCCACAAATCACTATGCCCACATCAAACATATTTTTTTTTTAATTCCAGTACAAATATTTCCAAAAACTGACCAGATAATGAAACCTTTCTTAATAAAGTATGTGCTTCTTGAAAATACAGTAAGTATTTGTTACCTGGACAAATAGGTTTAGAACTGTAAGAAAATAAATATATTTAAATTCACCAACTATATAAAAATTAAGAAAATAATTTTTAAATATTCACATGTTAAATATTTTAAAAGCAAACTATACGTGTCTAAATAATTTACATGTGTAAAAATCATGCAAAATTAAATTCTACAACTTTGAAAAAAGACTTACCCTAAAGAAACAAAAGAAAATAAATGAGTTCAAAATTTGAAATTTAGAAAATAAAGTGAAGCCTACTGTTTAGTTTACTTAAGTAACTGTAAACCCTCTGTATATCAAGTTGTTTTAATAAAGAATGCATGAACAAGAAAGCAAAAGTACCCATAGATCAATAGCAACAGCAAAAGCATCAGTAGTTCTTTTTTTGATTGTAAAAAAATCGATGGGAGAGATAACAATGTTGCTTCTATAAGAAATGTACTTATACCCCTATTTATGTAACTATAACCCCTCCGTACATTACCTTTATAATAAAATTAAATTGAAATTAAAACTAAAGCAAATAATATACCAATTAAGAATTCTTAGAAGCCATTGATTAAAACTTTCTAAAAAAAAACTGCCCTAAGAACCTAAGGAATATAATTTGATAATATTATTTAAATACTTCAACTTCAGCAGAGAAGCAAAATGTTTAAAAACTGTTACAAAATAAAGTAATAAATCAGAATATATTACCACTACTAATAATCATAAGAAGAATTTATAGTAGTCGTCAAATAGGTAAGAAATGAGGCAATTTGACATTTGTTTGCATTTAATAATTGAGAAAGAATTTTCCATGTCGTTTTAAATATATCTTAAGTTTAATGAAGAAACTATTCTATCATATCATATGATAATCAGATAAAGCTGATAGTTGAGCAAAGAACAGATTGTACTAAGTTTTTGGATGTTAATGTATATACTTATTTTGGTTGTGGGAAATTGTGGGGATTTCAACTTGGGGTATTGTTCTTGCTAGGCTGGCGTCATATCAGTGGTTAATTTTAGGATAGGTGTTCCCTTTCCACAAGAACATGCACCTGATCTGTCCTTTTAGCCTTCCCATCATCAATGGCACCAGAGTTGCACACCAACTTGTCTAGGTTCCTACCTTGGCTGGCCTGGATTCTGCAGTCCTTCCAATCTTAGCCTGAAGATAATGCAGGATAGTGGAAATGATCCAATTCACCCAGCTATAGATTGAGAAGGAAGTCCACTAATCTTTTGGCCTGGGTTCTGTTCTCAAGCCTCGTAACTAGTTAAAGAGTACAGATGGGAGCCACTTGTGCCAAGCAGTAACAGTATTTTTAAAGCCATTACAAATATATATGTCTTAGACTTGTGATTACCTCAGGAAAAGAATAAAAGAGCAGTGAAACATAGAAGACAGGCAGAATTTTAACTAGCTATTCAGAGGCTGAATCAGGTTATCTAGCTACTCAGAAGACTGTGATCTGAAGACCACTGTTCCAAGCCAGTCCAATCATGAAAATACATGCCATTATCTCCAAATAAACCAGAAGTAGAGCAGAGGCTCAAGTGGTAGAACACTATCCTTGGGCACAGAAATTTAGGAATAGTGCCCAGGCACTATCAAGCCTCCAGAATGATGAATGCATGCATGAGCATATGCACATGTGCGTGTGTGTACTCGCACATGCATGCACACATAGACAAACACAAATGAGTATTTCAATGTGAAGTTCTTTATTTTTTTTTAATTTAATTTTATTTTATCTCAGAACTTACTGTACAGAGGGGTTACAATTATATGGGCAGGATAATGCGTACATTTCTTACCAAGCATTGCAGCCTCCTCCTTTGTTTACCCTTCACCTCCCTTCCCAGCCTCCCCCCTCCCCTCACCCAATCCTTCCCCCCCTGCCATCCCCACACCGACATTTTAAAGCTCGTTTTTGACATGACATTTTGTACTTCTCATTGTTGCAACAGGTCCACCTGAATCCTTTTTTTTTTTTTTTTTAAATTTAATTTAATTTTATTTGTGAACATACTGTACAGAGGAGTTACAGTTACATGGGCAGGATAATGTGTACATTTCTTACCAAGCATTGAAGCCTCCTCCTTTGTTTACCCTTCACATCCCTTCCCAGCCTCCCCCCTCCCCCCCTAATCCCAATCCTTCTCCTTCCCCCCCCCCCCGTCCCCCCCCCCCCCGCACCAACGTTGTAAAGCTCGTTTTGGACATGACAACTTGTACTTCTCATTGTTGCAACAGGTCCACCTGTATCCGTAAACAACTGGTTTTTCCCCATCTCCTCCACAAGTTATACTGACATCAAATATAGTGAAAGCAGGGGTTATACTGTGGGGGAGGGACATACAAAGCAACAAAGAGATAAGCTTATAAATGTGTTAGAAACACATGCATGAAAGAAAAAAACATTAAAATACACATCTAAGGGTTCATTTTCCTGACATCACATTATCTGACCTTTTCCGCTTGACTCATACATATACTAGATATTACAAATAAGGGAAACCATGGGACCTTCATTTCTTTAGGCCTGGCTTACTTCACTTAATATAATTTTTTCCAAGTTTTTCAATTTCCTAACAAATGGGGCAATGTCATTCTTTCTGATGGAGGCATAGAATTCCATTGTGTATATATACCACATTTTCTTGATCCATTCATCTACTGAGGGGCATCTGGGTTGGTTCCATATCTTAGCTATGGTAAATAATGCTGCAATAAACATAGTTGTGCTGGTAGCTTTAGTGTGGTCTTGTTTGTAAACATTTGGGTAAATGCCCAAAAGTGGGATTGCTGGGTCATAGGGGAGTTCTATGTGGAGTCTTTTGAGGAACCTCCATACTGCTTTCCAAAGTGGTTGAACATGTTTACATTCCCACCAACAATGAAGTAAGGTTCCTTTCTGTCCACATCCCCTCCAGCATCTGTTGTTGTTAGAGTTCTTGATTTTTGCCTTCTAACTGGAGTGAGGTGATTTCTCAATGTTGTTTTGATTTGCATTTCTTTTATGGCTAGGGATGTTGAACATTTCTTCATGTGTCTATTGGCCATCCTTCTTTCTTCTTCAGAGAAGTTTCTCTTTAAGTCTTTCGCCCACTTATTTATTGGGCAGTTGTTTCTTTGAGGATTTGTTGTTGGGTGGTTTAATTTTTTGAGTTCCAAGTATATTTTAGATATGAGACCCTTGTCTGTTGTATGGCTAGTAAAGATCTTCTCCCAATCCGTGGGCTTTCTATTGATCTTGCTAGCTATGTCATTTGCCCTGCAGAAGCTCTGCAACTTTATGCAATCCCATTTGTCCAACCTTTCTTTGATTTGTTGTGTTTCCGGGTCTCTATTCAGAAAATTTCGGCCTGAGCCAAGGAGACCCATGGTTTCTCCTATTCCATCCTGTAATGTTTTCAGAGTGTCTGCTTTAAGTTCAAGGTCTTTGATCCATTTGGAGTTGATTCTGGTGCAGGGTGATATATAAGGATCTAGCTTAAGTTTTCTACATGTAGTTAACCAATTTTGCCAGCACCATTTACTGAAGAGGTTGTCTTTCTTCCATTCTACTGTTTTAGCTCCCTTATCGAAGATTAGATGGCTATAGGTCTGTGAGTTCATTTCTGGGTTTTCAATTCTATTCCATTGGTCCTGAGGTCTGTTCTTATGCCAATACCAAGTTGTTTTGATTACTATGGCTTTATAGTAGAGTTTGAAGTTTGGTATTGATATTCCTCCAGCAGTGTTCTTTCCATTCAGGAGAGTTTTTGCTATTCGGGGTCTTTTATTGTTCCATATGAATTTTTGGATTGCCTCTTCTATTTCCTTGAAGAATGAGGTTGGAATTTGGATAGGTATTGCGTTGAATTTGTAGATAACCTTGGGAAGTATTGCCATTTTCACGATGTTAGTCTTTCCAATCCAGGAGCATGGGAGGTTTTGCCATTTTTTAAGTTCTGTGTTGATTTCCTTTTTCAAGATTTTAAAGTTTTCATCATAGAGGTCCTTCACTTCTTTAGTTAAGTTAATTCCTAGGTATTTTATTTTTTGTGGGGCTATTACAAATGGAGTTGCTTTCCTAATTTCAGCCACACTTTTCTCATTGTTGGCATACAGAAAAGCCATTGATTTTGGGGGGTTAATTTTATACCCTGCTACTTTGCCAAAGTTTTGAATCAGCTTGAGTAATTTGGGAGTGGAGTCTAGGGGATTCTTTAAATACAAGATCATGTCATCTGCAAAGAGGGAGAGTTTTATTTCTTCTTTCCCTATTTGGATCCCCTTTATGTCTGCATCTTTTCTTATTGCTGTAGCTAGGTATTCTAATACTAGATTGAAGAGAAGTGGAGAGAGTGGACATCCTTGTCTTGTTCCTGAGTTAAGAGGAAATGGCTTTAGTTTTTCACCATTGAGTATAATGCTGGCTGTAGGTTTGTCATATACAGCCTTTATCGTATTGAGGAATGTTCCATGGATTCCTAATTTTTCCAAAACCTTCATCATAAAGGGGTGTTGGATCTTGTCGAATGCTTTTTCTGCATCTATTGAGATAACCATGTGGTTCTTATTCTTGCTCCTGTTGATGTGATAAATAATATTATTTGATTTGCGTATATTGAACCAAGTTTGCATCCTTGACATTAATCCTGCTTGATCGTGTTCTATGATTTTTTGGGTGAATTGTTGAAGTCGATTGGCCAAAATTTTGTTGAGAAGTTTTGCATCAATGTTCATCAAAGAAATGGGTCTATAGTTCTCTTTCTTTGATGAGTCCCTGCCTGGTTTTGGGATGAGGGTTATGATGGCTTCATAGAATGTGTTCGGTAGTGAGCTTTCTCTTTCAATTTCATTGAAGAGTTGGAGGAGTATTGGTGTGAGCTCTGCTTTGAAGGCCTTGCAAAATTCCGCTGTAAAACCATCTGGTCCTGGACTTTTCTTAGCTGGGAGGTCTCTTATTGCTGTTTCTATTTCAATGCTTGATATGGGCCTGTTAAGCTGGTTTAACTCATCTTGGTTTAGTTTTGGCATGTCAATATTTGCTAGGAAAAGGTCCATTTCTGTCAAGTTCTCAAACTTATTAGCATAAAGTTTTGAGAAGTATTCACTTATAATGTTCTGAATCTTGGTTGTTTCGGTGGTGATGTGTCCATTCTCATCTCTGAGTTTATTAATTTGGGTGTGTTCTCTTCTTTTTCTGATAAGATTTGCTAAGGGTCTGACAATTTTGTTAAGTTTTTCGAAGAACCAACTCTTTGTTTTGTTGATTCTTTCTATAGTTTTTTTGGATTCTAATTCATTTAATTCTGATTTAATTTTGATTATTTCTTTCCGTCTACTGGATTGGGGTTTATCTTGCTGCTCTTTTTCAAGGAGGTTTAGATGTGTCATTAAATTGCTAGTTTCAGATCTCTCCAATTTGTTGATGTAGGAGCTCAGAGCTATAAACTTGCCTCTGAGTACTGCCTTTGCTGTGTCCCAGAGGAGCTGGTAATTTGTGTGTTCATTTTTGTTGAATAGCATGAACATTTGAATTTCCTTTCTAATCTCTTCCATGACCCACTCTTGATTCAGCAGTGTGTTGTTCAGCCTCCATGTGATACCGGACTTTCTTTGGTGGCTTTTGGTGTTGAGTTCTAATTTTATTCCCTTGTGGTCAGAGAGAATGCAAGGTATAACTTCAATGTTTCTGAATTTAGACAAGTTTGCTTTGTGGCCTAAAATGTGGTCTATTTTAGAAAACGTTCCATGTGCTGCTGAGAAAAAGGTGTATTCTGATGCTGCTGGGTGAAATCTTCGGTAGATGTCTGTTAAGTCTAGTTGATCTATGCAGCTGTTTAGATCTGGGGTTTCTCTGTTGAGTTTTTGCCGAGTTGATCTATCTAGTGGGGAGAGTGGTGTGTTAAAATCCCCAACAATTAATGTCTTTGGATCTATATGGGATTTGAGGGAAAGTAGTGTTTCTTTGATAAATTTGGGTGGTCCATTGTTTGGCGAATAGATATTTAGAATTGTAATATCCTCCTGAAGGAGAGATCCTTTAATTAGTATGTAGCGACTTTCTTTATCTCTTCTCACGAATTTTAATTTGAAGTCTATTTTATCTGATATTAAGATTGCAACTCCCGCCTGTTTATGGGGGCCGTTTGCTTGGTAGATTTTGTTCCAGCCTTTAACATTGAAAATGTGTTTGTTTTTACGGGCAAGATGTGACTCCTGCAGGCAGCAGATAGAAGGGTCTTGTTTTTTAATCCAACTAGACAGTCTATGTCGCTTAATTGGAGAGTTCAGTCCGTTAACGTTAAGAGATAGGACTGAGAGGTATTTGGGAGTTCCTGCCGTTATCCACCTTCTTGGGGGATGCGAAAACTGGGTTCTTCCTATGGTTCTTGGATTCTCAGTTTGGGTGCAGTTTCTTGGCCTTTGTTGCGGTCTTGTTGGTTTTCTATGTGTAGGATATCTTTAAGAATCTTTTGTAGGGCTGGTTTGGTGGAGATGTATTGTTTCAATTTTTCTTTGCTATGGAAGGTTTTTATTTGGCCTTCAGTTATGAAGGAGAGTTTAGCTGGGTACAGTATTCTTGGTTGATAGTTGTTTGTTTTTAGGGCATGGCATACATCATTCCAGGCTTTTCTTGCTTTGATTGTCTCTGCTGAGAAATCTGAGGTGATTCTAATTTGTTTCCCTTTATAGGTGATTAACCTTTCCTCCTTGACAGCTTTAAGTATCTTTTCCTTGGTCTGAGTTGATCCTGTGTGGATTATAATGTGACGGTGGGATGTACTATTCAGGTCTGGTCTATTTGGGGTTCTAAAAGCTTCTTGTATCTGAATAGGCCTATCTTTTTGTATGTTTGGGAAGTTCTCTGCTAGGATCCTGTTAAACAAATTTCCTAGACCATTAACTTCTGTTTCTAAGTACTCCTCTACACCCATTATCCTTAGATTAGGCCTTCTGATGGTGTCTTCCAGGTGTTGGATAGATCTATCATACTTCTTGGACTTGTCTTGGATGGTTGTATGTTCTTTCTCTATAATATCTAGGCTGTCGTCAATCCCTGAGATTCGATCTTCTGCATGGTCTAACCTGCTGTCAAGACTCTCTACTTTGTTTTTTTATCTCTTTTCCTTCTAATTGGTCAGCTTTGATGGCTTCAAGTTCTTTGTTGAAGCTCTGTTTTAGGTCTTGTATGAATTTCTTTACTTCCTTAATTTGGTGATCAGTGTTTGTTCTCAAATCACTTAGTTGATTGGTTATGGTTTCTTTGGACTCCCATTCCTTCTGTTGGGTTCCATTCAGCATTCCCTTTGTGGTCTCCCTGACTTCCTTCAGCTCTTTGTTAATGGATTCCATGAATGCCTTTAGTGATCTTTGTGTGTTCTCTACCTGGTCTCTCAATTCCTGTATTACTCTTTGATTAGCTTCCTCCCGTTTGTGGGATTCCTGCATTTCTCTTTCCTCCCGTTCGTGGGATTCCTGCAGTTCTCTTTGAGTGTTCTCAGCCTGCTCACGCCATTCCTCCCTTTCTCTTTGAGTATTCTCAAGTTGTTCACACAAATCCTGTATCATTTTTTGAGTAGCTTCCTCACGCTTATGATATTCCTGTATAAACTTTTAGGATGCCTCCTCTCTCTCCCTATCACGCTCATACAGAGTTCTTTGTAAGTTGTCAAACTTCTTATTTATCATGTTTTCCACCAGTGTTTGTAGAGCTATTTGGGAACTCTCCTCTGGATTGTTCATTATCTGATCTGACCCCTGATGATCAAGATTGGGAATTGAGATACCCGGATTTGCCATTTTTCTTGTGTTTTTTCGGCTTACTCTGCCCATTTGAGATGAAAATAGCACCAGTTTTGTGCTAGAACACTATCTTAAGGCAACCATCAACCAACGTTTGCATTTATACAGTCAATAGTCTACAGATACAATCTAGTTCAACAGATACATCTATTCAACATCAAACAACTATATGTTAATGGGCTTCGAACCACAGAGAAGAATTTGGAAAACCAGAAATTTTTAGGGTTAGGGAGAGATGTGGGTAAAAATTAGGAGTAGATTGGTGTAGGGAGGCACAGGGAGAGTTAACTATGTCCTAATCTCAATGCAGGAAATAGGTTGGGTAGGATGCAAGTAGAGAGGGAGAGAAAAAGAAGAAAGGGAAAGGGAAATGAAAAGAGACCAGAAAAAAAAATTAGAAACGTAAAAATTAATATAGTTATGGAGATTGAAAGACCATCTATTTAGAGAGGAATGTGAATATAATGAGAAAACAGGAGGGAGATAGAGGAGATGTGAAAAACTTAAAAAATGCTTAAAATATTATATAGGTATAAAGAGGTAGTACTGCTATTAAGGAATTTAAGTCTCAGAGGTTTTGGATTGAGTAATAAATTTGTGGATTAAGTGTGTACACAATGGGGGATAGGGTCTACTAGTTAACTATGGGTTTATCAGGATGTGCAGGACAAGGGTTAAGTCACATACAGAAGAACAAAAGAAAGGAAAATGTGAAAATGATAAGAAAGGGAGAAAAAAAAAGATCAGAAGTTCAGTAGAGCTAGACAAAAAACAAAAAGATAATTAAGAAAGAAAGAAAAAGAGAGAGAAGACAAGAAAAGAAAGGAAAACGTACATTCACGTATTCCTAAAATAAAAAATATAAGAGGGAAAAAAAGTTACTGGAAAACAATTATTTTTTCAAAAAAGGTAAAATTAAAGATTAATAAAAGTTTTAGAAAAGGAAAAAAATTTTTTATATATATAAGGTACCAAACAAAAAAAAAAAAAAAGAAAAAAGAAAAGAAGAAAAAAAAGTTCTTTGATTTTTTTTTTTTTTATTTTTTTGGGAGAGGTGGGAAGAATCCTGTATCTCCCTTTTGTCTGTAACCAGCCTCTTGTTGGAGTCTCTGGTCAGCTTGAGGTCCTGTGGCTTCATTGGTTTCTTAAGTCAGTTTGTTGGAACAGGCAGAAAAATGCTCTGCTTTACCCAAGATTTTGAGATCCCCCTCCCAGGTTAGTTTAATGGGAGGGTGATCTGCTTTGAGAATCACAAAAGAGGTGTGATGAGGCTAGGTTCTCGTAGAGTTGAGGCCTTTCAACACACAGTAGCTTTTCCCTGGGGCTATTTTGTGAAAAATTCACAGAGCCCACCCTGGAGCCATTCTCAGGGTCTCTGTTTTTCAATTGATTGTGGAGGCTGCTAGAGGGAGGGGCAGCCTCTGGCTCTGGTTACCCAGTGAGGAAAGCCACTCCAATGGCTGGTGCCTGAGCTGGGTGACTTTTCCCTGGATGGAGCTGAGTCTGGCAGGTCACTTCGCCGTTAAGTTCTTGTGACCTGTTAAATGACTCGTTTTATTCCAAGGCCTGAGTTGGAGCTAGCAGCTCCTCCGAGCTTTGTCGGTATCCAAGATGGAGATCACCGGTGCTGGGGGGGGGAGGGGTGGCCTTCCCTCCTCTGCTCCCTGAGAAGGAGTGAGGAAGTCCGGCTTCTACTCACGCCGAGTCTTGGATCCTGGGTCGTCTCTGGTGTGCAAACTGCAGGATGAAGATGTCCGCTCCTTGTCGGTTCTTGCTGGTGTTGAGTAGAATCCTCTTGCCCGCTGCATCTGGCTCCTTCGTCTCGGACTCTCTGTGTGAGCGCTCAGGTATGGCCGTGGCTGCGGTCGCCGCTGCGACCCTGCCGCCGTCGCGGCAGCTGCTGGCAGGCGCTCAGATGTGTCTCCTTGTCTTGGCTTCCCCTCTCTTGTCTAACTCTCTGTCCTGTGATGGCACACTTGGTGTGATTCTCTGGCTTAGGACTGTTCACTGGAACTCTAAAACTGCTTTCTATGCGAGAGCTTGTTCAGATTCCAGCTTCTCCTCCGCCATCTTCCCGGAACTCTCCCACCTGAATCCTTAAATGACTTGTTTTTCCCCATCTCCTGCACAAGTTATACTGACATCAAATATAGTGAAAGCGGGGGTTACACTGTGGGGGAGGGACATACAAAGCAACAAAGAAATAATCTTATAAATGCGTTAGAAACACATGCATGAAAGAAAAAAACATTAAAATACATATTTAAGGTTTCATTTTCCTAACATCACATTATCTGACCTTTTCCGCTTGACTCATACATATACTAGATATTGCAAATAAGGGAAACCATGGGACCTATGTTTCTTTGGGCCTGGCTTACTTCACTTAATATAACTTTTTCCAGGCCTTTCCATTTCCTAACAAATGGGGAAATGTCATTCTTTCTGATGGAGGCATAGAATTCCATTGTGTATATGTACCACATTTTCTTGATCCATTCATCTACTGAGGGGCATCTGGGTTGGTTCCATATCTTAGCTATGGTAAATAATGCTGCAATAAACATAGTTGTGCTGGTAGCTTTAGTGTGGTCTTGTTTGTAAACATTTGGGTAAATGCCCAAAAGTGGGATTGCTGGGTCATAGGGGGGTTCTATGTGAAGTCTTTTGAAGAACCTCCATACTGCTTTCCAAAGTGGTTGAACATGTTTACATTCCCACCAACAATGAAGTAAGGTTCCTTTCTGTCCACATCCCCTCCAGCATCTGTTGTTGTTAGAGTTCTTGATTTTTGCCGTTCTAACTGGAGTGAGGTGGTATCTCAATATTGTTTTGATTTGCATTTCTTTTATGGCTAGGGATGTTGAACATTTCTCCATGTGTCTATTGGCCATCCTTCTTTCTTCTTCAGAGAAGTTTCTCTTTAAGTCTTTCGCCCACTTATTTATTGGGCAGTTGTTTCTTTGAGGATTTGTTGTTGGGGGGTTAATTTTTTGAGTTCCAAGTATATTTTAGATATGAGACCCTTGTCCGTTGTATGGCTAGTAAAGATCTTCTCCCAATCCGTGGGCTTTCTATTGATCTTGCTAGCTATGTCATTTGCCCTGCAGAAGCTCTGCAACTTTATGCAATCCCATTTGTCCAACCTCTCTTTGATTTGCTTTGTTTCCGGGTCTCTATTCAGAAAATTTCAGCCTGAGCCAAGGAGACCTAGGGTTTCTCCTATTCCATCCTGTAATGTTTTCAGGGTGTCTTCTTTGAGTTCAAGGTCTTTGATCCATTTGGAGTTGATTGTGGTGCAGGGTGATATATAAGGATCTAGCTTTAGTTTTCTGCACGTAGTTAACCAATATTGCCAGCACCATTTACTGAAGAGGCTCTCTTTCTTCCATACTATTGTTTTAGCTCCCTTATCGAAGATTAGATGGCTATAGGTCTGTAGGTTCATTTCTCGATTTTCAATTCTATTCCATTGGTCCTGAGGTCTGTTCTTATGCCAATACCAAGCTGTTTTGATTACTATGACTTTATAGTAGTGTTTGAGATTTGGTGTTGTTATTCCTCCAGCAGTGTTCTTTCCGTTGAGGAGCGTTTTTGCTATTCGGGGTCTTTTATTGTTCCATATGAATTTTTGGATTGCCTCTTCTATTTCCTTGAAGAATGAGGGTGGAATTTTGATAGGTATTGCGTTGAATTTGAAGATAGCCTTGGGAAGTATTGCCATTTTCACGATGTTAATCTTTCCCATCCGGGAGCATGGGAGGTTTTGCCATTTTTTAAGTTCTGTGTTGATTTCCTTCTTCAAGATTTTAAAGTTTTCATCATAGAGGTCCTTCACTTCTTTGGTGAATTCCTAGGTATTTTATTTTTTGTGGGGCTATTACAAATGGAGTTGCTTTCCTAATTTCAGCCACACTTTTCTCATTGTTGGCATACAGAAAAGCCATTGATTTTGGGGGGTTAATTTTATACCCTGCTACTTTGCCAAAGTTTTGAATCAGCTTGAGTAATTTGGGAGTGGAGTCTAGGGGATTCTTTAAATACAAGATCATGTCATCTGCAAAGAGGGAGAGTTTTACTTCTACTTTCCCTATTTGAATCCACTTTATGTCTGCATCTTGTCTTATTGCTGTAGCTAGGCATTCTAATACTAGATTGAAGAGAAGTGGAGAGAGTGGACATCCTTGTCTTGTTCCTGAGTTAAGAGGAAATGGCTATAGTTTTTCACCATTGAGTATAATGCTGGCTGTAGGTTTGTCATATACAGC
This sequence comes from Dipodomys spectabilis, assembly GCF_019054845.1. Lineage (NCBI taxonomy): Eukaryota > Metazoa > Chordata > Mammalia > Rodentia > Heteromyidae > Dipodomys > Dipodomys spectabilis. The sequence goes on along the minus strand of NW_024870782.1, from coordinate 1,234,650 downwards.
CTTTATCGTATTGAGGAATGTTCCATGGATTCCTAATTTTTCCCAAACCTTCATCATAAAGCGGTGTTGGATCTTGTCAAATGCTTTTTCTGCATCTATTGAGATAATCATTTGGTTCTTATTCTTGCTCCTTTTGATGTGATGAATAATATTAATTGATTTGAGTATATTGAACCAGGTTGCATCCCTGAAATGAATCCTGTTTGATCGTGGTGTATGATTTTTTGGATGAATTGTTGAAGTCGATTGGCCAAAATTTTGTTGAGAAGTTTTGCATCAATGTTCATCAAAGAAATGGGTCTATAGTTCTCTTTCTTTGATGAGTCCCTCCCTAGTTTTAGGATGAGGGTTATGATGGCTTCAAAGAATGATTTTTGTGTTCAGTGTTTGTTCTCAAATCACTTAGTTGATTGGTTATGGTTTCTTTGGACTCCCATTCCTTCTGTTGGGTTCCATTCAGCATTCCCTTTGTGGACTCCCTGACTTCCTTCAGCTCTTTGTTAATGGATTCCATGAATGCCTTTAGTGATCTTTGTGTGTTCTCTACCTGGTCTTTCAATTGCTGTATTACTCTTTGATTAGCTTCCTCCCGTTCGTGGGATTCCTGCAGTTCTCTTTGAGTGTTCTCAGCATGCTCACGCCATTCCTCCCTTTCTGTTTGAGTATTTTCAAGTTGTTCATGCAAATCCTGTATCAGTTTTTGAGTAGCTTCCTCACGCTTATGATATTCCTGTATAGACTTTTGGGATGCTTCCTCTCTCTCCCTATCACGCTCATACAGAGTCCTTTGTAAGTTGTCAAACTTCTCATTTATCATGTTTGCCAGCAGTGTTTGTAGTGCTATTTGGGAACTCTCCTCTGGATTATTAATTATCTGTTCTGACCCCTGATTATCAAGATTGGGAATTGAGATACCCGGATTTGCCATTTTTCTAGTGTTTTTCTGGCTTACTCTGCCCATTTGAGATGAAGATAGCACCAGTTTTGTGCTAGAACACTATCTTAAGGAAGTTCTTTATTTTTTTACCTTGCTGTACTTTATTTCCCTGTATTACTTCACAAATTAACAAAATCAGCTAAGGACCTATTTCCATAAAATTCATCACATTTCTCTAAAATCTACTCTCTTTTTGGAAGCCTGCTTTTAGTTGACCCATAAGTATATTATTCAGGAGGTCAATTCATCTCTCACAATTCTGTAGTATTAGATTATCATTTAGGATCCTCCTAGCAATATGATTTTGTGTAATCCTGCATCAAGCAGCATATTTCTTTCTCCAGAAGGGAAGCCTCTGTCAAACAATTAATACTAGGTTTTTCTCCTCCTGGCCAGCATCTGTAGTTATATTATCTTCATCTATTTCATGATCTGTTTGTGTATGCTAAGGACTGCTGTGAAAATAAAAAGGCCCTTCTCAGCATTTAGCATTTGTATACCATTCATAGATATGAAGGTGTTTAAATATTACTAAAGTTGCTTTGGAATAAATAATGTTCACCTTGACTATCTTGAGAAAGAAGAATTGGTTTCTCAGAATTTTAGATAAGAACTTGAGTGAAACAAACAAAAGGAAAAGTGAGGAAAAACTCAACACATACATTCAAATTAAACAAAACAACCCAAGAAAACACAAATTAATTCAGTACTCACGAACCTGCAGGAAATGCAATGATTAAAAAAAAAAAGCTATGACAAGCTTATGAAAATCCTGAGTACATGGGAGTGTGAACTGTTGTGAGGATAGTGGTTAAAGCCCAGACTGGACAGAAATATCTGTACACAATGCCATTCACCTGTTATTATAAATTTCAGGAAGAATAACATAAAGTGGGCTGAGCCCAAGATCATACACAAGTAGGAAGCCAAATTCTATATGAAAAATAATCAGGATAATTTAGGGCTGAGGACATGACAAAGTGGTAAGAGGACCATTTAGGGGCACAAGACACTCAATTCAAAATCTATTATGGGTATTAAAAAGTTATGATTTTAAATAAATTGTAACATTTTAATATGTGAGTGGAGAAAAGTCCGTGAGACAGATAGAATGAACCCACGTTGCAATGCTTTCTACTTAAGTGATAATGTTTTGTGGTACTTCAGACAAAACAAAGTTACACTGCAAATGAACATGGATGTTCAGTTGGGTAATGGAAATACTCTACTTAACAGGTGTAAATTAAATAGATTTTTTGGGGGTAGATTTTATTTCTTGAACTAAGAAACTGGATGATGTGCCTGAACTTTTTCTCTCAAGGCTACCGCTCTACTACTTTGAGCCACAGTTCCAATTCTGATTTTCGGTTGGTTGTTTGGACATAAGAGACTCACGGACTTTCCTGCCCAGGATGGCTTTAAACCATGGTCGTCAGATCTCAGCCTCCGGAATCCAGGCATGAGCCGTCGATGTTTTTAATAACTTAGTAAATTGTACCATTACAGCAGTTATAAATGATCATTATAACCTGTGTAATATATGTGTGTATGTATATATCAATGCATACATGTAGAAATATTTTATCACATTTTTGTATCTACAGAAATTTATAAAATCATCCTTCATTATAAAACAAAAAGGAAAAAAAGTTAATAAGGATCAAAACAAAGGGAATTGTCACACGTTTCTTGTTGTTGAATGGAATGTGAATTGTGAGAATCAGTTTGGGAAAACCATCTCTACATTAACAAACTAGATAATAGCTATTAATTCCAATCCATCTATTTTCACATATTGTGCATCCTCACACATTAGTGTCAAAATCAAAGCACACATTTTTGCCTTTGTATTTAAATCACCTGTTATAATTTAGGTGATGGATGAAGTAATCAAATAAAGATTAAAATAATAGTATGTGAGGCTATGAGTTAGAGCTGAAAAAGATTTCAATATGATGATAACTTAAATTGCATATTTCTTACTTTTACTCTCTTGTCATGTCCAGCATTTTCACATTAGGATTGCATAGAAGGTTCTCACTAAATTATATGTACAATTATGAAAAAATATATTGAAAGAATATGGGCACAGTGTGTTTTAGCTTATTGAGACCTGTAAGGAGTAGTGTGTTTTTGAGGACTTGAAAAACGTTGTGATGGAGATGAAGGAAGGCATGTGCTTATTCTGGAAAACTGTCTAGAGGATTGCTCCCGGAAAGATAGTGATGAATTCTTCCAAAAGGTTACAATGAAATCACTTTCAGTAGCATGTTCACTGCTACACTATTCACCATAGCCAAGTTATAGACACAGCCTAGATGCCCTTTGGTGGAGGGATGCTTGGAGAAAGTATGGTACATATACATAACTGGATTGTACCCAACCATTATGAAGACTGTTAAATTATTTGCAAATAAATGGATATATCTAAAAATATGTTAAGTAAACTAAGTCAGAGCCAGACACACAAGGGAGCCATGTTCTGTCTCATATTTGGAAGCTAGAACTTTATACAAGTTTACACAACAATATTAACCAAAGCATGCTATTTGCAGAGGGGTATTTAAAAGGTGTAATTTCTTATAAAATTGAACTTTTAATCCCACAAAATCAATACTAGGAAACTATCACTTGGAAGATGTGAGGGGAACTCAAAAGGAAGGAATAAAGAGTGTGATGGAGGAAGAGAATGAAGGCATACTATTCAATGCCAATAGAATGAAACTAGAAAAACATTAAAGTGGGGGTGAAATTTGGATGGATGAGGGGAAGTTATATAAAGATCCATTGTACTTAAAACTGATTTGTTGAATGGAAATTCCCTTGTACAACTGTTTAAGATAATAAAAAATAAAATTAAAAACAATGGAGACATCTGTTCTTAAATTGTGTTCTCTTAAACCTTGACTCAATATAATAGTTTCCTCCTCAGAAATTTTCTTTGCAGTTATTTTCCTCATAGTGACAGAAAAGTGACCAATACAATGAATATCAATACATCACATTGCACATCATAAAGATACACAATATAAAATCTCAGTAAAATATTAGAATTCATTACATGATAAAATAACAGGTAGAATGTGCCAAAAGCTAATTGATTTTTTTCCAAGTACTTAACCTATGATATCTAATTTAATCCTCACAATAATTCCATAAAGTGTAACTATTTCCATTTTGAACTCTCAGATAATGATATTGAAGTCTTTAGAGTTGGAATTACTAGTACAACATTACACACATGGTAAATGTTAGCCTAAGGTCCATCTCCCACTGTATCAAATAACTTCATTCTATTTTATGACTAAAATACCAGCACTTAGTCTACTAATTCTAGGAAAATTACCCAGAATTATTGTGTAGACTCTAATAATATTTCACTTTGTTAGAAAATAGGTAACTGTAATATGAAAACTCCACGGTCATAATCAATTTACACCTCCCTTGTGAAAGGAACTGCTAAACTATAACGTTCTTGATTTCTAGCTCAAAATAGTAAAAATCATATTTTACCCATGACTCAACACTGCACTGCCTGGGGACGCCATCTCTGGTTAACTCAGTCTTACTGAAAGAATGACCTGCCCAATTCCTGCTGGAAACAGACTGCAGGGCTTATGGACCAATCATTTCCACATTGTAGCTCACCTAAGTTGATTACCATTAGACGTATTTTGATTGCTTTTGATACCCAACATTTTGAGAGAAATTTACAACTTTAAAATGCTATTAAAGGAAGACTGATATAAAAATCACATTTGAACCCAGATAAATATTTTACCTTTCATATACGCAAAAAATGCAGTCTGACCTATCATTAATGTTAGAAACGAAAGGTTAAAAATTATAGACACCAAGACCTAAGCAAGAATTAAAGACTCTCCAACTTGTGAATACAATTGGTTTAAAAAGATATCAAGAAAATTTTTGCCTGTGCCATGGAAACCTAGGGTTTCTCCTATTCCATCCAGTAATGTTTTCAGAGTGTCTGCTTTGAATCCGAGGTCTTTGATCCATTAGGAGTTGATTCTGGTTCAGGGTGATACAAAAGGATCTAGCGTTATTTTTCTACAGTAGTTAACCAATTTTGCCAGCACCATTTACTGAAGAGGCTGACTTTCTTCCATTCTTTTTTTTTTTTTTAGCTCCCTTATAGAAGATTACATGGTTATAGGTCTTTAAGTTCATTTCTGGGTTTTCCATTCTATTCCATTGGTCCTGAGGTCTGTTCTTGTGCGGTACCAAGATATTTTGATTACTATGGCTTTGTAGTAGAGTTTGAAATTTGGTATTGATATTTCTCCAGCATTTTCTTTCTGTTAAGTATTGTTTTTGTTATTCAGGGTTTTTATTGTTCATATAAATTTTGGGATTGCCTTTTCCATTTCCTTGAAGAATGAGGTTGGAATATTGATAGGTATTGCATTGAATTTGTAGATAGCCTTGGGAAGTATTTCCATTTTCACAATGTTGATCTTTCCAATCCAGGAGCATGGGATTTTTGGCCATTTTTAAAGTTCTGTGTTGATTTCCTTTTTCAGGTTTTTAAAGTTTTCATCATAGAGGTCTTTCACTTCTTTGGTTAAGTTAATTCCTCGGTATTTTATTTTTGGTGGGGCTATACAAATGGAGTTGCTATCTTAATTTCAGCTACACTTTTCTTATTATTGGCATATATAAAAGCCATTGATTTTTGAGTGTTTATTTTATACCCTGCTACTTTGCCAAAGTTTTGAATCACTTTCAGTAATTTGGGAGTGAAGTCTGTGGGATTCTTTAAATACAGGATCATGTCATCTGCAAAGAGGAAAAGTTTTACTACTTCTTTCCCTATTTGCATCCCCTTTATGTTTCCCTCTTGTCTTATTGCTGTAGCTAGGCATTCTAATACTAGATTGAAGAGAAGTGGAGAGAGTGGACATCCTTGTATCATTCCTGATTTTAGAGGAAATGGCTTTAGTTTTTCAGCATTGAGTACAAGGCTGGCTGTAGGTTTGTCATATAAAGCCTTTCTTGTATTGAGGAATGTTCCATGGATTCCTAATTTTTTCAGAACCTTCCTCATAATGGGGTGTTGGATCTTGTCAAATGCTTTTTCTGAATCTATTGAGATAACCATGTGATTCTTATCCTTGCTCTTGTTGATGTGATGAATTATATTGTTTTTCGTATATTGAACCAGCTTTGCATCCCTGAAATGAATCTTGTTTGATAGTGGGGTATGATTTTATTAGATGAATTATTGTGGTTGATTGGCCAAATTTTGTTGAGAAGTTTTGCATCAATGTTCATCAATGATATGGGTCTATAATTATCTTTCTTTGATGATTCCCTGCATGGTTTGGGGATGAGGGTAATTAAGGCTTCATAGAATTAATTCGGTAGTGAACTTTCTCTTTCAATTTAATTGAAGTGTTGAAAGAGTATTGGTGTGAGATCTGCTATGAAGGCCTTGTATAATTCTGCTATAAAACATCTGGTCCTGGGCTTTTCTGTGATGGGAGGTCTCTTATTGCTGTTTCTATTTCAATGCTGGATATGGGCCTGTTAAGATGGTTTTACTCATCTTGATTTAGTTTCGGCATGTCGATATTTGCTAGGAAAAGGTGAAGTCTGCCAAGTTCTCAAACTTATTAGCATAAAGTTTTGAGAAGTATTCCCCTATAATGTTATGAATCTTGATTGTTTCTCCGGTGTTTCCATTCTCATCTCTAAGTTTATTTATTTGGTATGTTCTCTTTTTTTCTAATAAGATTAGCTAAAGGTGTGTCTATTTTGTAAACTTTTTCAAAGAACTATCTCTTTGTATTGTTGATTCTTTCTATGGATTTTTTGGATTCTAATTCATTTAATTTTGATTTAATTTTAAGTATTTCTTTCCGTCTACTAGATTGAGGTTTATCTTGCTGCACTTTTTCAATGAGGCTTAGCTGTCTCATTAAATTGTTGGTTTCAGATCTCTCCAATTTATTGATGTAGAAACTCAGACCTATAAACTTGCCTCTGAGTACTGCCTTTGCTCTATCCCAGAGGAGCTGGCAGTTTGTGTGCTCCTTTTTGATGAATGTCATGAACACTTGAATTTCATTTCTAATCGCTTCCATGACCCACTGGTGGTTCAACAGTGTTTTTCAGCCTCCATGTGTTACAAGACTTTCTTTGGTGGCTTTTGGTGTTGAGTTCTAATTTGATTCCCTTTTGGTGTGAGAGAATGCAAGGTATTACTTCAATGTTTCTAAATTTGGACAAGTATGCTTTGTGAGCTAAAATGTGGTCTATTTTGGAAAATGTTCCATTGGCTGCTGAGAAGAACGTGTATTCTGATATTGTTGGGTGAAATACTCAGTAGATGTCTGTTAAATCTAGTTGATCTATGCAGTTGTGTAGGTCTGCGGTTTCTCTGTTGAGTTTTTGCCAAGTTGATCGCTCCAGTGGGGATAGTGGTGTGTTAAAGTCCCAAAACAATTAATGTCTTTGGATCTATATGAGATTTGAGGGAAAGTAGTGTTTCTTGGATATATTTGGCTGCTCCGTTGCTTGGCGAATACAGATTTAGAATTGTAATTTCCTCCATAAGGAGAGTTCCCTTAATTTGTATGTAGTGAACTTTTTATCTCTTCTAAGTAATTTTAATATGAAGTCTATTTTATCTGCTATTAGGATAGTAATTCCTGCCTGTTTGTGGGGGCTATTTGCTTGGTAGATTTTGTTCCAGTCTTTCACATTCAAAATGTGTTTGTTTTTATTAGCAATGTGTGACTCCTGAAGGCAGCAGATAGAAGGATCTTGCTTTTTAACCCAATTAGACAGTTTATGTCGCTTAATTAAAGAGTTAATCTCGTTAATATTGAGATAGGACTCTGAGCTATTTGGGAGTTCCTGCCTTTGATAAAATGGCAGGTGGATAACACCTTCTTGTGGGCTGAGACAACTGGGTTCTTCCTATGGTTCTTGGATTCTCAATTTTGGTGTACTCTCTTAGCCTTTATTGTGGTCTTGTTGGTTTTCTAGGTGTAGGTCATCTTTAAGTATCTTTTGTAGGGCTGGATTGGTGGAGATATATTGTTTCAATTTTCTCTGCTATGGAAGGTTTCTATTTGACCTTCGGTTATGAAGGAGAGTTTACCTTGTACAGTATTCTTTCTAGATAGTTGTTTGTCTTTAGGGCATGGCATACATCATTCCAGGCTCTTCTGGCTTTCATTGTCTCTGCCGAGAAATCTGAGGTGATTCTCATTGGTTTCCCTTTATAGGTGATTGTTCTTTTCTTTTTGACAATTTTATGGACCTTTTCCTGGGTCCGAATTTATCTTGTGCTGATTATAATGTGATGGTGGGATGTCCTGTTATGGTCTGGTCTACTTGGAGTTATAACAGATTCTTGTATCTGAATAGGTCTATCTTTTTGCATGTTTGGTAAGTTATTTGCTAGGATCCTGTTAAACAAATTTCCTAGACTATTAACTTCTCTGAAGAGGAAAGAAGGATGACCAATAGACACATGAAGAAATGCTCAAATTCCCTAGCCATAAAAGAAATGCAAATCAAAACAACATTGAGATACCACCTCACCCCAGTTAGAGTGGATATAATCAAGAACTCTAGTAACAACAGATGCTGGAGGGGATGTAGACACACGGGATATTTACTACGTTGTTGTGGATGTGTAAACTTGTTCAACCACTTTGGAAAGTAGTATGGAGGTTCCTCAAAAGACTCCACCTAGAGCTCCCCTATGACCCAGCAATCCCACTTTTGGGCATTTACCCAAATGATCACAAACAAGACCACTATAAAGCTACCAGCACAACTATGTTTATTGCCGCATTATTTACAGTAGCTAAGATATGGAACCAAAACAGATGCCCCTCAGTAGATGAATGGATCAAGAAAATGTGTTATATATACAAAATGGAATTCTATGCCTCCATCAGAAAGAATGACATCGCCCCATTTGTTAGGAAATGGATTTACCTTTCTTTTATGAAGAAAAGACATCAATTCTATTGCATTTTTAATGCCTTATGATACTGAAGATTAAATTATAAACTATTAAAGCTTGAAAATAACTCATTTTCTTAGGAATAGGACACAAAAGACAAGCTTAATCCATTTTAAAAGACCCTTATTTATACTACAAATTCACTCTTATAACTACAAAGATTCTAAAAATAAGAAGTGCAGTGACACAAATGAAATAATTTAACTGAATCATCTATTCAAAGGACTATGTTAATAGAAAACCAAGTTATAATAATAGCTTACCCAAGTCACTTACATTCTTTTATTCTATTTTATTTAGTTTCATAAGAACTGGTTTTTCATAAAATGATGCACAAATCCTATATACCCACTTACATTTTCAGATTTTAACAATATTTATTTCAGAAATGATTTTTGCTCTATAGTCAATGAACTTAAATAATACTAAAATATTCAAAGGTTCTTCAGAAATTACAAGACTCACTCTGGGATGTTATTTATATTGGAAAAGATTCGAAAAGCCTTATTTGTTAATGTTGTGATAGTTACTCCCATAAAAGAAACATTAGTGAAGATCTCATTGCAGGTACAAAACAACTTCAAATGCATCCACAATCTGGAGGTGACACATGCTTTTTGTTTGTTTGTTTTTGAAAGGTATATCTAACAAGCATATCCACAATACTGATTTTCAGTCAATATGATGGGATATTCAAACCTAATAAATACAGGGTAGATTATCTTAGTGAGAATAGATATGATCTTACGAAGAAAGTTGTTTTCAATAGAAATCCGGAAAGAGTTTATCCACTTTGTGTTTCATAGGATTAACCAGAGAGTAATACCTGTTTGGTCAAGTTGGCCAAACACACTCAATGCGTATATGTTAAAAGTATGACCAATTTAAGAGGTCAAATACATATTTTGTACTGACAGACATCTTACAGAAATAACTTACTACCTAATTATTTCTGTATCATCCTACCTAACATATAAAAGGAATTGAAAGTGATCTCTTTTATCTAACTTAATGTTGTAAATATTTTGATTATGATGACATTATTTGACATATATATGTACAGAAGGGTGGTTCCAATAAAATGACATGACAGAATGCTGATAAATAAAAACATTGCAACACAGCTCTTTTCAACCTCACCCTGTCCACATTGGCAAACAACATTGCATCAGCACACACATGTGCACACATGTACACACACATATACATTCAGAGTTTATTATACAAAAAAGTTCAAATAAAATATTAGTGATTAGTACAAATGATAGTTTTCCTTATTAAAAAAAGTACACAATCTAGTCACCATGCATGTTTCATTGTACTTGCCTCTCCACAAATGACCACTTAATTTATTTTAATTAATTTATTAATTAATTTGTTTGGTTCTAATACTAAGGCTTGAATTCAGGGCCTGGCTCTGTCCCAGAATTTGTTACTTTTTTGTTTTAGTTTTCTCAAGGCTAGCATTTTACTGCTTTCCCACAGCTCCATTTCTAGCTTTTGCTGGTTACTTTCAAATCAGAATCTAATGGCCTTTTTTCCCCCTGCTTTTTCTGGTTTCAAACCACAATCCTCAGATTTCATCTTTCTTATTAGCTAGGATTAAAAACAAAAGCCACCATGTGGCTTCTTTTTTCTCTATAGTTATTAATGCACATACTTAGATAGTAATTTAAAACTGAGTGTATAGAAACAAGATGTATAGTGATGATATTGTCCTGTCAGAAATTCATGGTAGTAAATTTCTTCTTAAGGCCATAAACAAAAAATACCATGATATAATATAAGAGGACTCACTATTGAACATATGAGGTATAAGAGCTTTCTAATAGGTCCATTATTATTGTTGCCCAACATTAGGGAAAAGTATAACGCAGTAATAAAATAGAAGTCCTTTGTATGACTACTTAAATTTCTTGTTTTTGTAAAGACACACATTTTCATCTAAAATAAGTAGGCCTGTCTATTGTCTTCATGTGATTTTGATGATTGAAGGTGCTTAATGAGAAGTCAAAATGTATTAGTAGTTCTTTGCTATCAATTAAATCTCACTTTTTCTTCCTGGAGAATATAATGATTAAAGCAATAATTCAGAATCAGCAAGCAAGAGTTCAGAATCACGCTTCCAGTGCAAGTGGATCACCAGTAAGTAATCCTCAATACCATTTTCCACAAAGTTTTGTTACAGATACAATCGGCCTTCCTTCTCTAGCTGCTTTTCTAGAATAGACACATTCGTTCTTTGTACAGGAAAAGTGTGATTTAACTGATTTGTCAGATCTGTTACTAGAATTGTCAAGGATTTATATTCTTGTCTGTAATTTAGTCAAAGCTATGTATCTTTGGGTAGGCTACTAAAATGTATTTACTAATTTCAAGTAAATACATAAATTCTATTTTCATCTCTTTTTTAAAAATAAAATTGTTTCTTCTATAAATTGATCAGAGGCATGGATGGAATTTGTGGCTAGCTAGGTCATTGTACATCTTTCTCTTCCTCTCTCTTTTTCATGGTTCTCATAGATAATATGATTGCTCCATAATTATCTTAATTTATTTTGCTTTTATATTTTTGCTTGCATCATTTCACTTTCTGCTCTGCCATTATCCCAAATCATTTATATAGAAAGCATTATTTCCTATTTTCTCATTCCTAGAATAAGCTGCACATGAAGACACCACTGGTCATCATTTTCAGCCTATAACTTTGAATATAGAGGAAAATCTTTCTCTTTTCTCTATCAATTCCCTATTCACCAGTGAGAATAATTTAGAATAGAAAACATGGAAAAAGAGAAAACAAATCATGGTGAAAAAACAGAAGCAGAAAATTCATTGGATTTTTCTGACCAGTTCAACCAATGTGAATTATTGGGGAAATACATAGGCACCTCATTCCCAGTGGTACTCAAAGTCACTGGTTAGGCAATTCTGATGAAGACAAGGAACAAGATGAAAAAGTGAGGAATGGTATCATTTGCAAGAAAAAAGATGGAGAAGGATCCAAGCAAATTTCTTCGTTGGGCTGCCGAAAATACTCAGCTTACTACAGTGTAGACACTACTTTCCAAAAAGGCCACTCATGTGAATATTAGGAATGAGGATGAGTATACCCCACTTCATTGGCAAGCCTACAATGGACACTTAGACATTGTCCATAAGTTGGTGGCTCGAGGCAGATATTCATGAAATAATTGTCGATGGCCGGACACCCCTGCACAGTGCTTATACATGGAATAATACCAGAATTGCTTCTTTTTTACTTCATCATGATGCAGATACCAATGTCCAAACTAAATGCCTCTTGACCCCCTTGCATCTTGCTGCTGGGAATAGAGGTAAAAAAAATATGCTGGATTGCCTTCTGTTGAACCATTTTATCAAACCAGGTCTGAAGAACAACTTGGAAGAAACTGCATTTGATATTGCAAAAAGCATAATATGTATCACTACATCTTTGAAGTTGTGGAAGGCTGTTGAAATTGTTCTCATATGTTGTAATGGTTCGGTTAAGTTTCTTAAATTTCAAAAATGATGGTCCATCTTTGTGTCCTTCCAAAATATTCTCACAATACAAAGTAACAGCAATATCTTACTGTAAAAATTCATGGATTCCATGGTATTCTTCCAAGTGAATTGCCTGACTTTGATATCAAAATGTATTCAAGACTTGTTTGTATATATCTATAATGATTTCTGCAGAGTTTGTGATTTTTTAAAATCAGAAATAAGTTTAACTTACCTGTTGAAATGAGTAGTAAAGAAACTAAAAATATTTCTGGTACTTGTCTGAAAAAGTTTATTTTAAAATAGTCTGTATTCTGTTTGTATAATGTCCAAAATCTATTTCATTCTCTCCAAATATAATACTTTGAATTCTACATTGATTTATAATATATAGGTTCATTAATAAATGTGTCCTTTCAGATTGCATTCCATATAGAAACAGTTTAAGATTCCGTTTTTCCTAGGTCCTTATAGTATTTTATTTCTTTGGGATAAAATGACAATGTTATCTAATTTCAAATGTTTTGTAAAGGTTATGCTATGTAAAGGCCTTTCTAAGATGAAGAGTTAATACACTGAAGACAAACTTTTAATTCTATGAACTAAATGTATTCTTTCACTTGTATCTTTGTAATCAACTTTTTAATAACTGTTTTTCATTTCTTGAATCCGAAGAATACTTCACAAATTTCCATATCATCCTTGTGGAAGTGCCATGTAATTCTCTGTATTGTTGCAATTTGGGTAGATGTGCTGCTGAAGCATATAGTATCTTGTAAATTTAAGTAGTTAATGATGCAATCTTAATATAGGCATATATCTTTCGTTGCCTATTTGTAACAAGGAAACCTTATTGTTCCTAGCAATGCTATTGATCTTATTTCCCTAAAATTCTGTGTAGAGTGGGGAAAAATGTATATTGTTTAATCAATTGCTCACATTTCAAACTTTTTTGTCAATGACTATTTTAAGTCTTTTTCATTTTAAACCTGATCATACTTTGAAGCCTTTATAGCTAGGTCCAAAGGTGATGGCTTTTTCAAGTACTTATTTGTCCAACTGAGTTAGATTTGTGGAGCTAAGGGATTCAAAGTAAGCTTTGCTCAAGAGCTACTTCTAAACTTGTGCAGCTTAAAATGTCCCAAATGAGGTCTTACTGGCACAAATGTCTCCCTGACCCTTTCCCATTCTTCCATGTAGGAACAGACACACCAGAGTATCTTACCCTGACAGCAAAGATTGTCTTACTGCAACAAAATTAATCTTAGTTACAAGGGATCATAGAGAGATGAACAGTTCAGACAGCACTGTTCAGACTAGAAGGTATTTTATCAAAATATAATTGTTCATTATACCTATCATTTCAAAAGTAGCTAAAGCCAAGAAGGTGAAAAATCATTCATATGCATGATTACCTAAAGTCCTGGTCTGTCTACCTTCCAACCAGGCAGGAACTTACACTACAGCATTTACATCACCAAATATTTCCATAGCTGCAGGAGAAGTCCATATATTTCTCCTCGATTTTAGGCCTTAAATTGGTAATATTATTATTACATTGTTTCCTCTTGCCTCCAGTCTGTAAATCTACAAATGGTAAATCTTTAGGCCTAACCCTACCAAACACTGAGGTAGAGATAATGGAATAAAACTTTAAAACAGAGTTGCCGTTGGTATCCTAACAACAACAGAACAATGCAAAACATGTGCCTTTTTGTTATATTACATATACTTATATAATTTATACTTATATGTGCTGATTTTATATTTTACACAGTGAAACTTACTAGAATCAGTTGATAATTTGAGAAATAAATTTATATTTATTTATTCCAATAAATACAATTGGAATATAAATAATTAGGTTTAGAGTATATATTAGAATATAAAAGTATCAATGCAATGTCTTTTGGGATACCTTCTAAATATTCTTGGTCATCTTAATTCACATGGTAAAAAAACAATGTTGTTTTCCTCTAATCTATAAGGAATTTTACACTGCTGCTCTGTTTATTGTTTAACTCTCTGGTCCCAAACTGTTTTCTCCATATTTTTGAATCATATTTTTGAACCCAAATTTTGCTGATGTTATTTCGAAAAAGTATTATTCTTTTGCAGGACCCAGGGTTCCTAGTATCCCAGGTCCCAGTTATCCACATCATCAGATAAGAAGGGCAAGACGTCTCACCTAGGCCCATGCAATATGCCATCAGAAAGTAATTGAAGACCCATCTCAAATTCTCATTTCCTATAATATTTCAGGTCCTCAATTCCTTGAGACATAGGAATTAGCAGTAAGCAATTGTGAAATGCAAGGCAACATAAAGATGAGATAAAAAAATTCTGAGAGAAAGTACTGTAATTCAAATTTCCAATTTACAGATGACCAGCCCATATGAGTGAGCAAGATCACAAATTTCACAAGATTACTTTTAATACCTCTCTCCTAACGATTAATGAAATATTTCAGTCCAGCATATGTAGGCCAAAAAAATAGTTCCTGGAATGATAGATCCATAATTGGTCTACCAAGGCCAGAAAAATTTGACTTAGAGGTCAAATATAATTCAGAAAAAACATTAATTGAGAAGATCCTTAGTGCTTCAAAACACTGGTACTTCAGTAAAACTTGGTTCTGTAGTATAAAAATGTTGTCATTCTCAATCCAATGATAACCTACATTTAATCTCCTGAAAGTATACTCCTTTTCAAATAAACTTTTTAAAATCACATTCGCCAAAATAACATTTGACAAGTAGATGATACTTAGTGACATTAAAAGTTTTTCAAGTGGAGGGAGCAATTTACAATAGAGTGGATTTATTTACCCAGCACTAATGTCAAATAGTTTCAACCATTCATTAAAGTGTAGAAATAATACCACCCACCCTTTGTGTTGTTCAGTAGGTGCCTTGCAGAAATGTGTTAAATAGATCAGCCTCCCATGTTTCAAACCCAAACATTAGCTAATAAAGTAAATTTCATCACATAATGAGGTACATTTTAAAAAGTCACAAATAGTTGCCTTATCATATGTTGTTTTATGTTTTCCCTGTCTGTCTAACATAGTAAAAACTATGACTTGAAGTCTTGAATATGGGTACTCATCAGAGATGTGACAAACATAAAATCTGTCTTCTATATCTATCATATTTCTCTATAGTAGTAATTATTATTTTTCTTTTTTTCCAAAACATATAGGTAGCAGAAAATACTATCCCATGTAAAATAAAATAATCACAAACCATTGTACAAAGGCATTTATAAAAATTGGTAGTTAGGAATACATTCTAAGCCATTTTTAAACTTTCTTGTTGACTAAAGATTCACGTCTCAGGATTGCGAATTTTTATTGCAGATGAATGAATTATGGAAATAGAAGTTGACATAAGTTCAAGTATTTGCAGGATTGAAACTCCATGGAATGTGTATAAACCTTTAAAAATATTAACAGACATTTTAAGAGAATGACTATCTGGAAGATGAAACCAGAGAAGAATATTAGTAAAGACATAGAATGAATGAAAAATGGAACAAGGGACAAGTACAGCTAGAATACTCAATGTACACATGTGATAAAGGAAGTAGTAAATCGGAAATAAATCTTGGAGAAGGGGTTGGTTCAGAATGATAGAAGGAGTAACTCTGATCCAGGAGCATTGGACAATTAGATGGACATATTTAATTGTAACATACTTGCACAAGCTTTTGAAATGCAGCTTAAAAACACAACAAAAAAAAATCACACAAAAATTACAACCAAACAGCAATCTCTAGGAGTTTGAATATAACCTCTCAAAATTTTAAGCAGTTAATGAAGGCAGTCTTGGGAAAGCAAAAAAAAAACTGTTCAAAGAGGGCAGTACGGGGTAGGGGAGAATTTTGAACAGATTTAAATAGATTGTCTAAGGTTATAAATCACCTACATTTGCTGCAAATATTTTCTTCTTCGAGTTCTCTTTGTCTGAACTGGATCCTCCAATCCTGAACCGCACTTGATAGCTTGTGAAGATAGAATGATAGAAACAAGATCAAGAACCCATTACTCCACTGGAGAAAAAACAATCCTCTGTTTTCTCGCATATCTCTTCTCTTCATTACTATATTTTCATAATTTTAAGTCAAGTGATTTTGAATTATATCTTTCCTTCTTTTTTCTGGCAAAGTAATTGGTCAAAGTAATTCACTAAATATTATCTGCCATTTTTTTCTATCAATCTGTTTACTTGTCCAAGCGAGTACATTAAACTTCCCCCTTGCATTTGGTTGCCACGAAAACCCAACATCTATGATAATGAGGACAAACTCTAATGTAAAACTTTGTCTCCAAAAAACCAGTCCAAGAAGCTGTGATCACAAATATTTAGGATTCTTTTTTCTTTTACCTTGAAATTCTTCTTGTGTCTAAAGTGCCCACAAAAATAAATACTCCACCACTTTTTGCTTCAATCACTTCTAACCTCAAAGATGTATTTTGCTAACAATATGCTTAGAGGAAACAAAAAAAAAATACTCCACTTTTATCTTCTCTCTTAATATTCTCCTTAGATACCATATCAGGAACAGTGAAGATATTCTTTGGAAAATTATTTCAATAGATTATTTTTTGTCTTCATTTTGCATTTGCTCAACAAGTTGTATGGAGAAGAATAGAGTTAAATCACCCATTTCTTGGATGACAGTGTCTGTTACAAAGGACAATGCTTCTATGTCCTACTTCTATGTCCTCTTCTTAGCTCTTGGGTGATTTCCAATTAATCACAGATTATTGGCTTCAAGTCTAGTGAAGCTGAAGGACTATAAGGCCTCCCCCATTGCTACATCTTCATGGTTTCTCTTTTAAAACTCTTTTATTTGGATGTGGAATTTATTTCCATGTCTTCGTTCAATCTATTCCACATTGTAGTGAGGCAAATACGCTCTGTAAAATCACTTTAGGTAGCAAAAATATTATGACAATCTATATCAAAAAGTTTTGGCTTCTTTCCACTGCTTAGGCCAATACACTGAGCTACGGCTTCTAAGACCACGTTTTCTTACCTTTTCAATTTGCTCAATTCTTTTCTGATCCCAAAACTTTTTGCCGAATGTAATAAGAGAAGTCCTCACTATCTCATGTTAATAAGGATATTATGTTTTTATGAGATACTTAGAAATATGAAATCATTGGTTTGAAGTATCCAATCAGATTTTTTTCTCTTTTTCAGTATTTCACATGCAAAGGCATTTTGGAAAATATTACAAACAGAAAAATGTATACCCAATACCTTCTTTCATTGTGGAGGGCACTTTCTCCCTAAATATTTGGACCCAAATTATCTTTTTCAGAGAATTACTGTTTGATAATTAACGGTCAATGCACAAATTTTGATATCTTATTTTTTAAAGAAGTTTGAATTTAAATTACACTACAACATTGTTTCACATAGTAAGAGTATATTTCCTGGGTAAGGACAATTCTCAAGGAAACGTACAGGATTGATAGCAAGGTTTCTGAGGTTTGTTTGTTTAATGTAAAAATGAGCCATCTTTACCCACATTGCTCCCTCTCAGTTAAGTCTCCATGGATTTCTTTGCATGAAAGCCTTTTTTCCCAGGCAATTTTAAATTTTCTTCATAGGCTATGTTGTTAAAAACTTTGAACAATTAAAATTTACCTGTCATAATTTTAAAACTTTTTTGAAATTCCTTTATCAGAATCGCGAATTCACCAACGCTAATTCCAACTTTACCATCAATAACAGTTAAAATGTTGTTTTCATGACATAGTGTCCATGAAACTATTATTTTCCAGTGGCTTTGTTATGCATATATATGTCCATGTAAGCTGATGCTGAGCAAAATGAACTCCAAGATATGGAAACAGAGATTTTTATTTACAATTGTTGTTTTTAATGTACTATGTAACTTCTATTTTCTTTGACCAAGGACAAACCAATTTAATAGCAATACTCACAAAATAATATGTTGGAAATGTACATTACAACTTGTGAGGAGTATTGGGGTGAAAGAAATTTATGAGAAAAATGAGAGAGGGGCTAACAAGTTTGAAAAGACATGTATTCAGTACCTTACAATTACTGTAACCACACTGTACATCACTTTGCTAATAAAAAATTTAAAAAATAAGCTGCATGAAATAAATATCATGGATTAGTATAATAAATATTATTCTTTATGTAGTAACTTTTTAAAAATCAATACTAGCTGGCATCTAATTTGAATTAATTATCCCTTTTTAATCAGAGGATCATCAACTTGAATGTTATCCAACTTGACAATATTTTCACAATATACTTGCCTATATTTTCAAAAAAGAATAAATATAGTACTTTCTCATGCTAAAACTGAAAACAGATTAATTCTGGTGAAACCCATAACTTTTAAAAGTAAATAATTTGTTAAGACAGGATATATGTGTTCTTCAAATTCCTATGACTAATAACTACTCATTTTCAAATTCTGAACATTCCATATCTGAGAGATTGAAAACAGTACCTGTTTGCATGTTATATAATTCTGCAATAGATGCAGTTTCCAATGGGGTGATACAGATTGAGAAGTCAACAGAAAAATAGCCACATTCTGGTAGAGGATAAAACTATGAAACATCTGTAATAATTAATTCTTTAAGAGTAAGCAATTGTTTATCAAAGTAAGCTATTATTTCTATGACCATCAATCCCAAGATTTATCTCATAAAGTCATCCTAGCCCAACAGTTTCCAACTTGTATGGTGCACCTCAAAATTCCCTTAATTCACATCACAAATAGCTTATCTCTATTGTGAAATAATACTACACCTCTGTGTGATGCCCTCCTTGTTCTGGAAAGAACACCTCAATAAAGTGGGTTCCATAAATTTTACTCCCAGTGGTATTCTTGACATCAGAACACTTGTAAATATTATTTATATTTTATAATTTTTTAACTATCATAGATATTCAGGATGCTAAGATGGGAAGATTACAGTTGAAAGTCAACCCAGGCAGGAAGGTTCCTTAGATTCTTATCTCCTATAAACTTCTCAGAAAACGCCAGACACAGGTGGCACTGAGGTTGAAGTGGTAGGGCACAAGCCTTGAGCAAAAACAGGCTCAGAGACAGTGTCCAGGCCCAGAGTTCAAGCCCTAGGACAAACCAATAAAACAAAACAAAAATAAAAACAAACCTCAAAGCTAGCATTTTTCGCATTGTATAAAGAGGCACGTAATTAAGGAAATTGCTTCCTGTGTTACATATATGTAGAAGAAAGAATATGTCACACAATTATTCTCTTCATACCATGTTATACCAAAGATTCAAAAAATGCTATTTTTCTTAATTTATAAATTAATTTCATCCATTTGTTGGCAACTCTGTCTATATTATTCACATTATCATTTTATATATGAACTGATGGAATTATCTCTTAAATAACTTTTAATTATAACTCTTTTGAAAGAATCTTCTAGGCAAATAGAATGTTAGAATCATTTGTGAGTTTTTCAATTAAACACTCTACTTAAAAATAATTTTGTAGTATCATATAGAATATGAAATTACATATCTAGTATAGGTATGAGTCAAGCGGAAAAAGTCAGATAATGTGATGTTAGGAAAACAAAACCTCAAATATGTATTTTAATGTTTTTGTTTCTTTCATGCATGTGTTTCTAATGCATTTATAAGATTATTTCTTTGTTGCTTTGTGTGTCCCTCCCCCACAGTGTAACCCCTGCTTTCACTATATTTGATGTCAGTATAACATGTGGAGGAGACGGGGACAAACAAGTCGTTTAAGGATTCAGGTGGACCTGTTGCAACAATGAGAAGTACAAAATGTCATGTCAAAACCAGCTTTACAATGTCGGTGGGGGGGGGGAGGGGGGTATGATTGGGTGGGAGGGAGGGGGGAGGCTGGGAAGGGAGGTGAAGGGTAAACAAAGGAGGAGGATGCAATGCTTGGTAAGAAATGTATGCATTATCCTGCCCATGTAATTGTAACCCCTCTGTACAGTATGTTCTCAAATAAAATAAAATAAAATTTAAAAAAAAAAAAAAGAAATTACAAACAAAACCAAAATATTTATTTTAAATCTACGTTCTAATTTAGCAAAATCTACATAGTCTTACATTAGATGAACTTTGCTTTTTCTCCAGGGATACCCTTTTGTAATCCTTCATCATTTCTTTGGAATCCAAAAGAATGATGATTATTTACTTTTTCAAATTTTGGATGGGAATCATGAGCCATTTTGCATCTAGGAATGTTCTGTAAATAAGAGAGCATTTAAAACACAACTGAATATTATATATGTGTTGCATTTCAATAGGAAACTTGACTTCTCAAACCATAATGACAAAATTAGCCCAAACTTCCAACTGTGTATTCCTTTCTTGACTGGTTTGCTTTATTAAGACAAAATTATACTACCTGGTCCAGAGAAGGTATCACTACATAATTCCAATCTCTAATCTGCTAGAATTCTAGGCTTGTATCACATTGCCCTGCCTAGTTGGTTGATTTATTTAATCTAGGTAGAGACTAGCAATTCTAAACTTCTCCAGTGATGTTATCCACCAAAGTGACTGCTCAGACTGTTTATCTACTATTTTCAAAGATTTTCTAACATTTCACACAGGATATGAACATTTTCAGATGCACCTGAACGGGTCTCTGATTCATTCCTCCATGGATCTGATCCCTTGAATTATGATTACTTGACTCTTTTACTATATCTCGTCCCTACCTATGTAATATTCTCAAACTTTTTGAAGAATTTCACTTAAGACTTTCTAAATAAAAAATTATCACTTGATTCTAGTCTTACTCAGGACATATTTTCTATTGTTTTCTAACTTTTCTACATATTCTGAGAGTTGTTTCATTTGTGTGTGCACATATAAGTGCCTCTGTGTGTATGTGTATATTTGTATACATGTATGCAAAAGTGTCAAGCTCTTATTCATCAATCTTGCTCAGCAATCTTGTTCATGACTGGTATTCCATCACCTGAGCCATTCTTCCAATTCAGCTTTCGGCTGCTTAATTATATAGGTAGTGTCACAAAGATTGTTCTGCCCAGGCTGTATGCAAACTGAAATTCCCAGACTCCTTTACATTCTTAGGTTTTATTTTTCTAGGAGTATCAACTTTTAAACTAAAAACATTTTTGTGAATGTAAAGTCTAAGCTGTAGCCCAGATTTTTAACTCAAGAATTGATATAAAGATAGATGAACATACACATTACATATGCTGAATGTACATTGTTAGAAATGTGATCGTAAGCTGGGTGGCAGTGAGATCTAAGGATTGAGGTTCAAAGCCAGACTGGGTAGGAATGTCCTGGAGACTACTTTCTCGAATTAACTACCAGAAAACTGGAAGTGACACTATGGCTCACGTGGTAGAATATTAGCCTTGAGCCAAATAGCAGAGGGACAGTGCCCAGGCCGAGTTCAAATGTCAAAACCACCACCAACAAAAAATATAAGTAAAGAAAAATAAATGTCAGCCACCAGTTCATTGCTAATATAATCCTTGCTCTCTCAAGATGGACATTTTTTTTCCTAGTTAAATTCATGCTCTTATATCTGACCTTTATTGGGGAAGAATTATTCTTCCATTCTACTTTTAACAAATTTGCATGATTAGCAAGCGTTATTTAGAAAGGGAGTGGCCTCATACTTCATGGTCCACGTAGGAGTAATACTTTATATCACTCCCGTAAATCTACATACTGGACTTGGAATTATTGTTTCAATGTTGTCTTATTTGTAGAGTCTTCTATAGTGTATTGAACCCTTATACTTAAACACAAAACTTCTCTTTCTCCTATTATTGCTATTGTTTCTCTTACTGTTAACTCATGTGCACTTGGGAAATAATGCATAGCACCTACACTCACAAAAGAATGATTTGAGAACCTTCTTCCTATTTCAAATTTGCCTTAATTTACTGAGAACTTTAAAGTTTGAACTCAATGTACTCATGGATAATATATTTATAAGCAATATAAATTTCATATTTTCTCCTTAGTAACTTGTCTCTGAAACATGTGTTACCTCAGGTCCAAAGATATCCTTGTGTTATTTCAGTGAAGAAAGAAAACATTCATTATACCTCAAGCAGCACAATTGATTGTTACTGGAAGTAACTGTTACTGGATGTGGACACTGATCCCAGGAGAGGAATTGAAAATAGAGGAATGACAAAATTCAAGTTAACTTGTGCTTTCCTTTTTATTGTACAAGAAAAATATCCCAAGGCTTGAAGGAATCTCTGTCCCTGACTTGTTTGAGTGTGTTCTTTACTTATATGAAACTTTTCTGTAAACTTCTAGTTTAGAATATTACCAAAAGAAATAATATGCCATTTGAAGGCCAACATAGAACAAAAGGAAATAACGTTGTTTTAAAAGTGTCCTACTGCAAAGAAACAAAGTCATGGAGGTTTGAAAGTGTATTATGGATGGATATTTGAACCATGAGATGATTCGCTTGTTGCAGGAGTCAGTTATCAATTCCTTTAGTCTGGTCCTGATTTCTCCATATCAATAAGGATTCCAGAAAAGCAGGATCCAGTGAGCATGATCAGCAAAAGGAACCTCTTCTCAGACTAGTACTCCTTTAAGGAGGGTCTCAAAGAAATATGTGGAGTTTTTTGCTTGTTTGTTTACTTTGTGTTGGTTCTGGGGCTTGAAGCCAGAGGCTGAACCCTGTCCCTTAAAAATTGTCTTTCCTGTCCACCTGGCCTCAAAGCTAGTACTCTACTGCTCGAACCAAAACTTTTTGGTGCTAATTAGCGATAGAGTTTGGCAGAGTCTTCTGCCTGGGTTGGCTTTGAACTAAAATATTAAGAAAGCTAAGTGACATCAACTGCATCGACTTCTCTTTTGAAACAAGAAATATTAAATGAAGTTTATTATAAAGCTAATATTTGACAGTTTTTAAAAGAAGAAAATGTCCAGCAAAGAAGCCATAACCTCAATAACTCAGCAAAAGTAGGTTCACTGAATAATTTTGGAATTATTTTTTCTGCTTGGGAAGATTATTGACATTTTCGTTCCTTTTGGGAAAACTTAAAGTCATATTTTCACTTATTTTATTGGTCGTGGGGCTTGATCTCTGATCCTGGGCATTGTCCCTCAGCTCTTCAGGTCAAGTTGAGTACTTTGCTACTTTAGCTACAACACCGCTTCTGGGTTTCTGGTGGTTAAATGAAGATAAGGATCTCTTGGTCTTCCCTAACCAGGCTTGCTTTTTTGAACCACAATCCTCTGGTCTCAATTTACTGAGCAGATAGGATTACAGGTGTGAACAACCAGGAGCCAGCTCATATTTGCATTTATGTGCACTGAATGACACTAGCCAAAGAATGGAAATTTGAATCAAATGATGACATTGAAGCTTTTCAGAAACATTGAGGTTGCAATAAATATGTCCTCCTTTTCCACGTTGTTACATTAATGACTCATGAGCCATCTGTATAGATGCATTTAGTATCAGGAAATGTTCATAGAGAAATATAGAAAGAGAGATTTTTAGAAAGCAAATGAGATCAGATATGAAAGAACAGCACAGAAGCAGATACATTTATCTCACAGAGATTAAAAACTAGCCTAAGAGACTTAGAATGCTAAAGGCAATGAGGAGTAAGCCTAGTTGATAACTAGGACTTCAATAACCAAAAATGGTTCTCTAGAAGAGTTTCTGGTATACCTTAGTTACTATCATTTCTTCCTTGCATCTGAAGTTATTCCTCCTCTTCTGTTACAACTGTTACTTAGCCTGTACCTTTTTGGTGTCATGACTGACCAAAAAGTTTTCAAATCTCACTTAGACTACCCTTCTCTTTGTGATTAGCAGTGACCACACAAAATCTTAGAGTCTTTGAATTTCCAGAGTTAATCTTCACCTGACATCTAAGCACATTCCTGGCATTAATTGCTGTGACCTAATGAACAAAACATTTTTTTTTTCAACACAGTATCCTAATATAAGTAAAGTACATGACTTAGGGACTATTGTCAGGTGTCAGTATGGAAGGAGCAATTTTATATTCCAAGTATGGGTTCTAACCAAATGTATTTTGTTGTGTTTTGTTTTCTTTTTGCCAGCCCAGGGGCTTAAACTCAGGGCTAGGGAATTATTCCTGAGCTTTTTTTCTCTCTCTGAAGGCTAGCACTCTACCACTTGAGTCATAGCACCACTTTCAGTTTTTTTCTGTTTATGTGATATGAGGAACTGAACCCAGGGTTTTATGCATTCTAGGCAATCACTGTAACATGAAGCCACATTCCCAGAGCCCTAAATGACTTTCTTAAGTTGACATTATGTTTTCATTCTGTAACTATGTATCATAATTTTGGCCAGGTGCTATAAAATGATGTAGAAACAATACAATACAATAAGTCTAGTAAGGCTGGATGGACAATGAATAACCCTTAAATTCTAGCCAGGGCACAGAGGGGCTTACCTCATGGAGCTGTTTCAACAGGCTGAATGAGACAGCTCCTGACCCACAGCCAACCTCCAGAAAGAGAGGGCCACTTTGGGTTCCAGCATTATGGGGACTCTGGGTCACTTCCTCCAGCACCCATTCAACCAGTTCCTGTGAGAAAGAGAGAGAAAGAAAGTCAGAATTACACAAGTCGGGTGCTGGTGGCTCAGAACTCTAATCCTAACTACACAGGAGGCTGAGATATGAGAATCATGGTTCATAGACAGCCCAGGCAGGAACGATTGTGAGACTCTTATCTCCAAAGATCTACCAGAAATCTGGAAGTGGCACTATGGGCTCAAGTGGTAGAGTGCTAGCCTTGAGCTGAGGAGCTCGGGAACAACAACCAGGCCTAGAGTTCAAGCACCACGACTGACAAGAAGTGGACTTCCCACCGCAAGAAGTGGACTGAATGGAACCCATTGTCCTAGGGAACATGGTAGAGAAGTCAGGCCGAGGTCCTGTGAAGTTGAGATCACAAGAAGGTCACCTGGCTTTTCTGTGCCTTGGTTTCCCCAGCTGAAAAACTCAAGAGAGTGAAGGCTCCCCTCCTTTACGGGGATAGGGGAATGATGAAAGAGAGCCATTCTTTGTTTCATAATCCCACACTTGTTGTACGATTAGTAACAGGCCCCACCTGAGCCCTTTCCAGGTATCTTCCTGTCATATGCTCACAGAATTGCCAGCAGCCAAGAACTTTATCTGTATGCTGCTCCCTCTGTTCCTAGCCATGCTCCAGAGATCCCTCTGTATAAATGTTTCCTCACAACTCACCTGAGGAGACTGAGTTCCCATGGTTGAGGCCCTACACAGAGCTTCATCTGTGGTCAAGAATCAGCTGCTGTGGACTAAGAGTTTGGGTTAATAGATCTAAACTGATGACTGAGCATGGAGTTACATGTCTACCATCCCAACTACAGAGGACCAGGCCTGGTGGATCATACCTGTCACGGATACAAGGACCACTATCCAGCCAATCCTGAGCATATGTTGAGTCTCTACCTCAGAAATGCCCAAGACAGAAAGGTGGCCCCTCAGAGCCAGGGAGGGGAATTAAGCAGGGGCTCATGGTTACCCCAGAGTGGTGTCTGACCCAGGATGGGGGTGTTGTTGGGGCAGCCACTGGGAGAAGCTGTTGGTGGCTGCTCCAGGTAGCGCGAGCAGCCTGGGTGGTGGCATTATGGACACATGGGCCCAGAGCAGAGGACCAAGGGCAGGGACCAGGTCAGGGCCTTAGGTTGGCTGGCAGCGCACAATTGCCAGAGCTTGAAACCCGGCACCTCAGGAAGGTAGGAAGGGGATTGGGGGGCCAGGGAGTGCATCAATTTCCTACTATACTCCAAAGTCACATTGAGTCTTTTGCTCAGCACTCAGTCAGCTCTAAGTTCCTCAACTGCTGGTAGTGGTGTAAACTAACAGAGGGAACCCTGGTGCTACTGGGCAGCATGGAATGTGGGTGTGGTCACCATTCTTGTATCCCATTGGTCAGAAGGAAACATGAAAGAATGGAGATGTGGCCAGAATCCTGTGATGCAAGCAGCATGGGCAGAGTCAAGATGACAGCGGATCCCCTAGCATTTTTCCCATGGAACTCTGCACAATTCAGTTGGGGACAAGAGGGTGACCTGCTTTAGCTGTATGGCTGCACAGATAGTTGTATATGTTTATTTGTTCCCAGTCCTGACCTTGAACTCAGGATCTGGGCACTGTCTGTGAGCTTTTTTTTGCTCAAGGCTTATCCTCCACACAGGAGCCACAGAGCTTCTGGCTTTGTTGACAAAGAATTTGGACAGAGGTCTCAAGGACTTTCCTGCCTAGGGTGACTTTGACCATTTTCCTCCTATCACAGCCTTGTAAGTATCAAGAACTACTTAGAGCTACTGGTGCCTGCCTAATTGGTCTTGCTGTTGTTCTTGGACAGAGGGGTGAGTTCCCTATCCTTGGGTTGAAGTAGGAGTTGGAGCCCACAGTTCAAGTCCTGGTCCTGCCACCACATCCAAATGGCAGGAGATCCAAAAAACTTGTTCCCATCCATATGATTACCAATGGAATGTGATGTATGTCAAGATTGAATGAGCATTTTTTGAATGATTCTAGGATAAAATTATACACAAATATAGGACACTGATTGATTTTAATTAATACTTTATGAAGCACTTAAACAATCACAGTAATAAAATGGAGGCATAATGAAATACCTAAGAATTGGACATCACATAGTATAAAGGTGCCATTTTTTCTGCCAGGACTGTGATTGGAACTCATTGTCTTGGTAACTCTGTTCCACTGTGCGGGAAGGGGAAGCTTGCCCCCTTGAAGTCAAGAAATTCAAGTCTGTTCCTTAGGCCTGAAATCAATCCCCACCTATAGAAAACGTCATATTCATGTACAATTCACATATATGATTTCTATTTATATACATATGTTGACTCCATATTGCATTCAGTGTAGTTATTTTATTTTTTAGTTTTATTCATGTATTGACCATTTATTTTATTGGCTATTATGGCACATAGAACATTGATTACATTGATTACATAGGATATAGGTCTGCATATGTATTCCACTTCATACCTGACACCCAGGACATTCACAGAAAAGGAAAAGATGTGTCACCATCAGTTTCTTACTCCATGATTCATTGTTTGGGAGTGCTGTCATCTGAACTCATGGCCTACAAGGCCAAATTAATGAATGGGTGAGTGTCAACATGCCATCCTGGGGCAAATTGAGCAGACAGGCAATTCCCAGGACCTGATATTGAGTCCCAGTGGTTAACAAAATAAGAACAGATTGACATGAAGATGGCAGCATGCTAATAAATATATAATTTTTAGAGTGCCAGAGATGTCTATACATTAGTCAGTTATATAGACTACATTCCTACCAATTCCTGGGTATTTATTATGCCTCTATATAATTAATGTTATTGTTTTCATCCATATGCTATGAATGAAATCAGTGTCCTGAAATTATTGCATTCCTGTAAGTAATAATATTCTTTTAATTCTTTATAAATAATAAATGAAATCAATGAACCTCCTGAAATGATGCTGCCTAATTTTATAGGAGCATGATTCACAATCAACTCATTCAACCATGACATTGATAACATTCCATTGTTATTCTTATGGATAGGAACCAGTTTCTTAGTATCTCTTGCCATTGGTTGGTGTCAGGACGGGGATTCGAAATCAGGGCCTATGTTGCCACGTAGGCCTACGGCTTCCCTGATAGTCTGCCAGCCTTCAGCAATGCAAGGTGAAGTACCTTTTGCAACAGTGTAATTCAGACTCAGGAGGGTCACCGTGCAAAGGAAGAAAATGTAAAAAGGCATTTTTCTTGAGCATTGTTTCTGCAAGACCTAGGTGACTAGGATCTCAGGAAGAGCTGTGGGTCCAGTGGCTGCATCCTAGCATATGGTGATAGAAGCTGAGGCAGAGTTGCCAAGACCTGAGTCCAAACGCGGTGCTGAGAAAAATTAAAAAAAGTAAATTAGTTCCCTGGCTTGCACTTTGTGCTGTTTATTCTTCCAGGCTTTGGATTTGAACTCAGGATCTGGGTAAATCTGCAGCAGTGTGGATGAAGGGGAAGATAACTGTACTTGAAGATAAAATCAGGCCTGTTCACTAGTCCTGAATTCAAGACCCAGCCCTAGAAACATATTATTTATACACATTGTAAAGATAGTATTTATACTTACCCATAGATGTTCAGTCCATACATGTTTTGTGTGGTTGTTCCTTGTATTTTTTGTTTTGTTCATTTATTAACCATTGATTTACTATGTTTTACTATTACCTTTATTACATTGATGACATCCTATCACAGAGCATCTAGATTTGTAGAAATGTTCTCCATCATGCCTGACACCCAGGATTCTCAGAGAATAAGAAACCAAGTTTCACACTCGGCTTTTTACTCCACGATCCACTTGTTGATAGTAATGGGATCTGAACTCAGGGCCAGCAGGACCAATTGTCCAATAAGTCAAAGTGAACACACCAACCTGTGAGCAACTAAAGAGCTAGGCCATTCCCAAGATCTTACATTGATCCTCAGGGGGTGGTCCAATATAGTCATAAATCCATAATTTAAACATAGGATCTATATTGACATATTTGGGTGGTCAGCATCTTGTGTTTGGTGCACTTCTCCTTTTTTTGTCTTTAATTCATGGAGGTATTTGGTATGTTACAAAATATGGTGACACGTAAAACTGTGCTGACATGAATGACAACCTGTTCCCATGGTTAGAGGTTTGCCTATGTATTCTCCATCATAGTTGAGACCCATGATTTTCACAGGAGAGGAAAACGTGTGCAACAACTGGCTTCTGATATCAGGATGAATCTTTTGTCAGCATTGAGATTTGAACTCAGGTCTGGGTAGCTCTGTTGCACTTTGGGGGAAGTGAAAGCTCACTATCCATGAAGACTAGAATGTCAGGCCTGGTCCAGGGCCTGATTTGAAGCCCTAGCACTGGAAAAATAGCAAGCCCACCTTATATAAGCATAGGATCTCTCTTGACCTACAGGTGTGGTATGCATCTTGCATTCAGTGTAGTTATTCTTTTTATTTTGTGTCTTATTCATGGATGTATTGTGTATTTTATTAAGTATGGTGACAGATATAACTGTGCTGATATGGATGACAACCTATTCCCATAGCTATAGAGTTGCCTATAGAGCATTCTCCATCCTCCCTGAGACCCAGGACATTCACAGGACAGGAAAACATGTGCAACCATAGGCTTCTCACATCAGAATGAATCTTTAGTCAGTGCTGAAATTTGAACTCAATGCCTAGCAATCCCGATTGGTGAATGGGTCATGGTGAGCACACCAGCCTGTGAGCCACTAAGAAGCTAGGCCATTCCTGGGACCTGAGATCGAGATCTGGTGGGGGCCAATATAGTCATACATTCATAATTAAACTGGGGATCTATATTTCCAAACATGGGTGAGCGGCATCTTGCATTCGGTGTAGTCATTCTCTTTATTTTGTGTCTTATTCATTGATGTATTGTGTTTTTTCTTGAGTAAAGGATGGTAGATATAACTCTGGTGAATTGGATGACAACCTATTGCAATGAATATAGAGTTGTCTATACAGTCTTCCTCGAGGTGAGGCCCAGATCTTGCACAGCACAGGAAAACAGATGCAACGACTGGCTTCTCACATCAGGGTGAATTGTTAGCAGTGCTGGCATTCAAACTCAGGTCCTAGGAGGCCCAACTGGCCAATGGGTCCACGTGATCACACCAACCTGTGAGCCACTAAGGAGCTGGGCCGCTCCCAGGAATAGAGATCGAGCCCCAAGGAAGTCAAAATATTCCTCAATGCATCATTGAAACATGGAGTATATATTCACATCTGTGTGAGGACTGCATCGTGCGTTGAGTGTAGTTATTTTCTTTATTTTGTATGCTATTCATGGATGTATTGTGTATTTTCTTGAGGATATGGTGACAGGTATAACTGGGCTTACATGGATAACAACTTATTCCCATGGCCACAGGGTGGACCACAAATTCTCCATTATACCTGAGACCCAGGACTTGCACAGGAAAGGAAAACAGGTGGAACGATTGGCTTCTGATATGAAGATGAATCTTTTGTCAGGGCTGGGATCTGAACTCAGGGCCCAGCAGGCTCAATTGGTGAATGGGTCCACATGAACACAACAGCCTGTGAGCCATAAAGGAGCTGGGCTGTTCCCAGGACCTAAGATTGAGCCTCCCTGGGGGGGGGGGGGAGTGAGAAGCATAATAGTCATCCATTCAAAAGCTGAAGGTATCATGCAAGTAAGTACATATTTGTATAGAGTAGGAGAGATGGTGACCTGTGATGGAATCCAATCTGTGTGACTACCGATTCTTGGATCTTTCCTGATGACTCCATTTCATGACAGTGATGATTATTGTCACACTTCCTCAACTGCTCTTTACAAATAATAAATACCCCATGAGTCTTGCCTATCATTTCCTACTCACATCATGCACGAACTACTCACTCAAAGATGAGATCGATTGCATTCCATGACTCTTCCTAGGTCCAGAAACGAGTATCTCAGGATCTCCGCCATTCCCTCCTCATAGGGGGGCTGAATTCAAGCCTCAGGCCTGGAAAAGATACTCCTTATATACATTTTAAAGATAGGATTTATACTTCTGTCCAGATGTTCAGTCGACATTGTGTTTGTTGTGGCTATTCATTTTATTTCTTGTTTCATTCATTTATTTACCATTTATTTTATTGACTCTGATGACACCTATACAATTTATTTCATTGTTTACATCCTATCACATAGCATCTAGATTTTAGATGTGTTCTCCATCATGCCTGGCAGTGAGAGGATCTGAACTCAGTGCCTATCAGGCCCATTTCATGAATGGGTGAGTTTGAGAATGGCAGCCTCTAGCCAATGAAGCTGTATGGTGGTCCGCAGGCACTGAGATTGACACCCAGGTTTGGCCAAAACAGCTATACATGAATAGGTAGATGGTGGCATACAAATAAATATATATTGGTAAAGAGTGCCAGAGTCATCTATCTATGATTCAATGACACCTACTAAGTTCCTACTAACTCTTAGGTATTAATTATACACCCATTGGAGGAATATTATTCTTTTCATGCTTAATAAACTATTAATTAAGATCAATCAGCATTCTAGGATTATTGCATCCAATTTTAGACTAGATGGATTCATGAACTACTCTTTCAAACGGTATTCCTATCCTTAGGAATGCGTCTCTTGTAATCTCCTGCCATTGGCGTGAAGACTCGGATTTGAACCCAGGTCCTATTTGCTAATGATGAGATCATTCTTTGGAAAATGAACACTGATCTACACCAGAATTGGAGTTAGAGCTCCAGGTTCAAGTGTAGCAGATCCATATGCCCAGCCTCTCAGACTCTAGCATTGTAATCTTGTGTCCACAGGGTTCTGAAAGGTCTAATATTGAAAGGCTTAATATGCTCTCCAATCCCTTTGTGATAAGCAGTTGACTTGTATTGTCAATGTCATTACAGTTCTGAACCTAGCAGAGCACTAGTAACTCAGGCCCTCCCCCCTTGCTCAGGAGGCTGAGGTCTCAGGACACAGAGTAAAACCAGCCAGGGCAGAAAAGTCTATGATAATCTGACTTCCACTTCTGAAAGTTCAGATGTTCAAGAGTTCCCTGTTTTTCCTTGGTGATGAGAAGTTACTGGTACTCTAAATGTTCCTAGAGTTCTTGAGCTATAGAAGCAGGAAAGAAACATTATTGACCCATCCTGTGTTCAAATGAAGTTTTCAGGATCCAAGTCCTAGTCCTGTTAGCAGGAAGAACTCCAGTGTAACACTGTATTTGAATGACAGAAAACAGTTGCAAAAGCCAGGCTAGTTGCAGAGAGCAGGCCTGTAGGATTAGGAGGCAGAATGTACACACTCAACAGGGAAGTTAGTTGCAAAACCAATTCATTCCAGGCACTACCAGCAATGGGGGAAACCTGAAACATTTGTTAGAGTTAAACCAGGGTCAGGCTTTTGTCAGCCTCTTCAAACAATTACTAATTAACCTTCCTCTTCAGGTGAAGGGAGACTCAGGCTATGTTTAGTTTACCAATAGAGAACCAGTTTAGTGGGGGAGAGGGGAGGAGCAGAGAAGAAAAAACCTGCTCTCTGGTCTTAGGGAGTGGGTTTTTTATTCTCCATCAGTCAGATCTGAAGGCCCTTCTTTTACCTCTGCCAGTGCATTCTCCTTCCTTCATTCTCCAAGTAATTAATGCAAATCCCAAGACCAACTAGAGGCAGGGCTGTTTCTCTTCTCTCTCCAAGCACCTAAGTTAGAACCTACCTCTGCCCTCTTGGCTCTGGGGCCCTTGGCTGCCTAAGAAGTGGGAAAGAGACAGTCTTCCTGCTCTGTGATTGTGTGAATGCGATGCTGGTGGCCTGGCACACTGCAGAAGGCCTCATGACTGGGAATTGTTCCCTTCTTTCCTCCTGGTGTCCAAGACCCAATTCATCTATCATTTTTCTTTCTTTCTATATATCTATGTATCTATCTATCTGTTTCTATCTATGTATCTATGAATCTATGTATCTATCTACCTACCTACCTACCTAACTAACTAACTAACTATCTATCTAGCTATCTCTTTGCCAGTTCTACTACTGAGGAATCATACCCAGGACTTCTTGCATGCTAGGCAAGCACTCTCTCAGTAATCCACATTCCCAGGCCCCTCATCTTTTCCTTAATGGTAGTTTTTACATAAGTATGCTACCATTTTATGTCCCCAAGTTTAACTTTCTGAATACTGGTTACTTCTATGAAACCTGATTTTCTCTTCCCCTGCCTGATTTGTGATGGCTCCTGAATTGGCCTCATAATAAATTGTAAATAAAGGTTGCTGAAAGCTTCATTGTGCATCATATAAGGACACAGGCCGGGAATCCTGGAAGAGAAAACCATGGGTCTGAAATGAAGAGAATGATGCAGTATGCACAAGGAATATATCTGAAAAATAATCCAGTAAATAAAATCAGAATTATTGCATACAGTCTGTTTGTACTCAGGGAAGTAATATACACACATAAGTAGGTAGGGCACTGATATATAAACTTGGCCTTCTCTTTTTGAAATATTTTGTGGCCATCCCAGGGCTTAAACTCAGGGCCCGACGCATTCCTCAGCTTATTTTCCCAAGGCTGAGGCTTTACCACCCCCACAGCTCCACTTCCAACCATCTGGTGGTTAATTGGACATAAGCACATACCAGGCTTTCCTGCCTGGACTAGGCTGTGTCTCCTGCTCAGCTTTCTCCCTCAAAGCTGGAGCTCTACCCTCTGTGCCACTGTTCAACTTCTGGTTCTCTGATGGTTTGTTGGAGATTAGAGTCTCACAGACTTCCTGCTCAGGCTGACTTTGAATGGTGATTTCCTGAAGAGGCTTCAAGTGGCTTTCCTCAGGGATTCCCTTAGGAGCCTCTCCACACAAACCCTTAGTCGAAATCTCAAGAGATATATGAAGATACTTCTAGTGTGTTCTAGATATTTAAGGTTTTGAGACACCCAACAATCATAATTATTAGATCATTTTATAGGCAAAAGGTGCAATTCAGACAGTGTGAGGATCACTCCAGTTTTTGGTCCTCTCATCCTGAGACAGTAAATTCACTTCAACTCAATGTTAAATGACAGAGCTTGCATATCCTGTGGACATTTGCTCCCAAATGCTGTGGCATTCATTTCTCACTTTTGGTTCAAACCTGTGACCAGAGGAGAAGATGAGGAGAGAAAATACTTTTCATAGAAAGCATTTATAAAGAACATTGGGTAGTTGACTTATAAATTCAAACCATTGAATTACCCTTTTAATGAGTCAGATTGTCCAGATTAAAAAATGAAGAAATAAGGAAAGAAGGTGTCAGTGGCTTCTTACTGTAATCCCAGCTCCTCAGCAGGCTGAGATGTAGAGAATATGAGTTTGAATCCAGCCAGCTTAGGAAAGTCCATGACACTGTTATTTCTAAGACATCATAGAAAAACCCAGAAGTGGGGCTTTGATTCAAGGTTAATGCACTACTCTTGAGCAAAAGGAGCTCAAGGACAATGCCTAGGCTCATAGTTCATCCCTAGGACCTGACCCCTCAAAAAGAGCCTGTACCTCCGTGTCTTTGTGTATATATGTATGTATTTCTATAGGTGAAGCTCCAGAGTAGCTATGATGAACAGCACCAAGCTAGGAAATTTGTATTCAATACAATGATTTCATAACAGAGAGTGGTTTGATGACAGTGCATGTTCCTGGGCTCCTCTCACTTTTCCCAGAGTAGCCTGAGGGTTTCTCTGCATCCCAGGCCTGCTGGAAGAAGTCTCTCTCATTGACTGGATAGGCAGACAAAAGGCCTCAGTCCTGTACAGCTGTGTAACAAACAACTTCCTCCAGGTCAGATAGTGAGGATGAGTGTGGGCAGGATCTGCAGGTCAGAAGAAAAAGGTCTCTTTGTAGCCTTAGCTATCTCTCTCCCCAGTACTCTGGTTTGACAGGAAGCCTTCATTTGTTACACGTTCAGTGGCAGGCCAAGTCCTGTGCACTTATCCTGCCTTTGGGAGACTGTATTATGCTGTTCACATACAGTACTTAATATAATTCAGGAGTCCTTCAGGCAGATAACTAGGGCACTGAACCTCATGAAGTGTTTCATTGAGGGCGATGATGGGCCTATGATGCTTCTCTTAGGTTTCCAGAAGCTTCGGAAATCCAAGCACATATGTGATATCACAAAGCTTCCTGTCATACAAGGCTAGTGAATCTCATCAGGTTTTGGAATGTTTGACCTCTCCTAGTTGGGCCCTGGATGTCTAGGATTTGGGGTTGAACACAGGGCTGGTTGAACACAGCATCACTTTCTAGTCTGTGTGTGTGTGTGTGTGTGTGTGTGTGTGTGTGTGTGTGTGTGTGTGTGTAAGCACACATGTGCGCAGGCACATACACCATTCTTTGAGTTTGAACTCAGGAACTGAGTACTGTATGTAGTTTCTCTTATACAAGGATTGCCTCTTCCACTTGAGCCACAGAGGCACTTCAGCCTTTTTTTTTAGTGATGTGGTCCTGAGAAATTAAACCAAGGGTTTCATACATTTAAAGCACTCTACCACTAAAGCACATTCCCAGCCCTTGGTTTGTTAGATTGTTTCTGTCTTTCTTTTATTGTTGTAGGACCTGAAGTCTAGCCTGGGTGCTGTCCTTGACCTCTTTGGCTCAAGTCTTGTGTTATACCACTTGAGCCAAAGTGCCACTTCAGCTTTTCTTGTGGTGCATTGGAGCTATGTGTCTCAAGGCCTTTCCTGCCCAGGTTAGCTTTGAACCTTGATCCTGAGATCTCATCCTCCTGAGTAGCTAAGATGACAGGCATGAGACACAAGCACCAAGCTTCCACTTCAGATTTCTTAGTGGTGAATTGGAGATAATAGTCTCATGGGACCTTTAATGTCTGGGATAGTTTGGAACTCAGATACTCAAATCTCAGCTTCCTGAGAAGGCAGGAGGACAGACCTCAGCTATAGAACACTAGGCTGTGGCCTCTGCTAAAAGAAGGTTTTTGGTTCAATGTGGTGGAGTGCTAGCCATGAGCCCAAGGGGTAAGGGACAGCACCTAGGCCCCTATTTCGAGGTTCATGACTGAGAAAAAAACAAAACAAAACAATTGTCTGCAGTAGACAACTGACTAGTCTTCAGTAATACATAATTTTGTTCCTGCCAAGGGGACATATCTTAGTCTCAATATTCTCGGCATGATCATCTCAGTTGTAGAGCTCTTACAAGGGCCATATGGAAGAATGCACTCTGTGAAGGACACAGTACATGGCACTCTCTGCATGACTCAGCACAGAGCATCCTGTGGAAGACTCAGCACCCAGCTCCCAATGCAAGACTCAGCACAGAGCACCCTATGAAGGACTCAGCACATAGCACTCTTCCACAAGCTGTCATTAGAATTAGGGTGCTTTCATCAGTATCACCATTCTTTGAGGAACATTTCACAAACCACACAAGTTCACATCTAATGGTTTAGTGGGGTGGGGTTTTTTTGGGGGGGTTAGCCATGGGTCTCTAACTCAAAGCATGGGGATACTTTTCTAATAACATTTGCTCAAGGCTAGAGCTCTACACTTCGAGCCATATTTCCAAGAATCTAGCAGACTTCCTGCCACGTTTTAAAGCCCCGAGCAGCCAGGATATCGTGGATAAGCCAGGGTAAGCCAGGATGATGGGGGTAACCCATGGAGCTGGGTTGCAGCAGTTTACATCTGGTTAAGTCAGTTTAGGTGGCAGCTGTCAGCACCAGACTACTAGTTTTCTCTGTGATGAGGTACTTGAAGACCTGTCCTTATATAGTTGCATTTAGAATATTCTACCTTTTTTTGGCGGCAGTCCTGGGGCTTGAGTAAGGGCTATGACACTGTCCCTAAGCATTTGTACTCAAGGCTAGCACTCAATTGATTGAAAGACAGTAGAACTTCTGAGCTTTCTGTTTATGTGGCTCTCAGGAATTGAACCCAGTGCTTCGTGCTTATAGGTGAGCACTCAAACACCGAGTCCCAGGAGTGAACGAGGTATAAATAGAAATAGATTGCTATATATAAATATTATATACACAAAAGATATTTGTATATATTAATTTATGGATATTATTACTATCAAACCTTAAATATTAAATTATGGCTCCATTTAATGATGTGTCCAAGTTAACAATTAATAAAGCATTAATTAATAATTAGTCAATAGCCTGTTATTTTTATCACACATGTACATACATCCATTCATATAATTACATATTTTATAGAATGAGACAGATGTCTAGATATTATTAAATCATGCATCATGTGTTACTACCAATTATTAGGCATTTATGTTTCCATGCAATTTTTATTCTTTTAATGATTGATAAAATATTGAACTTAATCCACGTTCTATAATTATTGTGTCTAATTTTATCCTACAATGATTCACTACTAATTCAATCTGTTTTTCATTTATTGTAGTGACAATGCTTCCACCTAGGACATTTTTTATATTTATGACATCCTATTACATAGAATATAGATGTGCAACTGAATTATACATCCTACATGTCACTGATCACTTTCAAAGAAAAAGAAAATGTGTCACGCTTGGCTTCTCACTCCTCAATTACACTTTTGGCAGTACTGGGATATAAACTCAGGGCCTAGAAGGTTCAATTCATGATTGGGTGACTGTCAGCACAGCAGCCTGTAGCCAATTCAGCTGCCAAGCAATTCCCAGGCCCTGAGATAGAGACCCGTATGTTGACCCCATATTGTGCTTAGTGTGGTTGTTCATTTTATT
Organism: Dipodomys spectabilis; assembly: GCF_019054845.1. Classification (NCBI taxonomy): domain Eukaryota; kingdom Metazoa; phylum Chordata; class Mammalia; order Rodentia; family Heteromyidae; genus Dipodomys; species Dipodomys spectabilis. The sequence goes on along the minus strand of NW_024870782.1, from coordinate 1,196,856 downwards.
TTTTGTTTTATTCATTTATTTACCATCTATTTTATTGACTGTTATAACAATGAAATATTTATTACATTTATTATGTAGGATATAGTTTTGCCCATGTATGAAACTTCACAGCTGACACCAGGAGTTTCACAGAAAAGGAAAACATGTGTTACCATGGGATTGTTACTCCATGATTCAATTTTTGTGAGTGCTGAGATCTGAACTCACTGCCTACAAGGCCCAATTCATGAATGGGTGAGTGTCAGTATGCCATCCTGGGGCATATTGAGCTGACAAACATTTCCAGCACCTGAGATTGAGCCCCAGGGGTTGACAAAATAAGAACAGATTGACATGCAGATGGTAGTACACAAATAAATATATATCTTTATAGAGTGCCAGAGTTGTCTATACATTATTCAGTTATATAGGCTACATTCGTACCAATTCTTAGGTATTTATTATGCCTCCATGTAATTAATATTATTGTTTTCATCCTTAATGAATTATCAATTAAATCAACCACTGTTCCAAAACTATTGCGTCCATGTAATTAATAGTATTTTTTGAATGTGTCAAAAATATTCATTAAAATCCATTGGCCTCCTAAAATCACTCTGTCTAATTGTATAGTAGTATTCAGAAACAACTAATTCAACCTTGCCATTCATAACATTCCATCAGTATTCCTCTGAATAGGAATGAGACTCTTAGGATCTCCCTCCATTGGTAGGGGTCAGGACTGGGTTTCAAACACAGGACCTATGTTGCTATGTTAGCCTATTGCTTCCCTGGTATCCTGCCAGCCTTCAGCAATGCAATGTTACCAAAATTTTTCAACCGTGTCATTCAGACCCAGCATAGTCACCATGCAAAGAAAACAAATGCAAAACCGGCAGCCATCTGCAAGATGCCAGGTTTGTTTTTGTTTTCCTGTGTAGCATTAATTATTTTTTTTTTCCTTTTTTTCCTTCTGCCTTTGGGGCCCAGGAACCCAGATTTGGTTTTGGGTCTAGTGGTTGTACCCTAGCCTAGCGTGATCAAAGCTGAGGCAGAATCGCCATGAACTGAGTTCAAGCTCTGTGCTGGACAAAATATAAATAAATAAATAAATACATTCATACATACATACATACATACACACATACATACACACATATATACACACATACATACATTAAAATATTTGAAATATTATGAGGCCCCTTGGCTTGGAATTCATGACCTTTTTTTCTACCAGGCCTGGGATTTGAACTCAGGGTCTGGATAAATCTGCAGCACTGTGGGAGATGGGGAAGATCACTGTGATGTAAGACAAGAAAGTCAGGCTTGTTCCTAGGTCCTGAACTCAAGTCCTAGCTCTCAAAAAATAGTATTCGTATACATGCTTACTGCATTTTGCGGTTAGTGTATTCATTTTATTTTTGTGTTTTATTTATTTCTTATGTATTTTAGTGAGTATGATTACACATATAACATTTTTTGCATCCTATTACATAAGAAATAGATTTGCCTCTGTATTCTACATCATTCGTGAAATCCAGGACTTTCACCAATAAGGAAAACAAGTGGGGCAATTGGCTTTCCCACCAGGATTCAGTTGTTGGCAATTCTGTGACTTGAACTCAGAGCCCAGCAGGTCCACTTCATGAATGGGTAAATGTTAGCACATCAGTCTCATGCAAGTGAAGTTGATGGGCAAATTTGAGGACCTGAGATTAAGTCCTAGGAATGGCCAATATATAAACAGATAGATGTTTAGATTGCAGTGTGTGTCTGTGTATGTGTGTTTTTGTGTGCATGTGTGTGTATTTACATATGTATATACATCTATAAATGAATAAAGAGAGACAGATAGACATTTATGTAGATTCTAGTGTATAACCCTATATAAAGTGTGATGTCTATATCTTATTTTCTTATATTCTATTACTACCAATTATTTGGTCTAAAATTATGCCTCCATTAATTAATCACGGTAGAAGACTTAATAATTTATTAATCAATGACCTATATTTATTGCATACAATCTTATACTGGAATGACTAGCTAATTAGTAATTCAATTAGTACATTTCAAACATTCTATTAGTGTTCCTATATATAGGAATGAATTTCCTAGGATCTTCAGCCATGTGTAAGTGGCAATCTCAGGATTGAACTCAGGGCCCAGGTGTCTGAGTTGGACTCAGGCTGCCAGCCTGCCAGCCTTCAGCCATGGAAGGTCACATACAATTTTCAAGCCAAGTCACTGTTTTGTAAATTCCTGTTTTTTTTTTCCTTCTCCATTTTGTTGGTTTGATGTATTTTTGCCAGTACTGAGAGTTGAACTAGGGCCTAGGATTCCTGTATCATCGCACCCCAGCCTAGGGTAATCATGGTTTAAGACACAATAAAATGCTTCCTAGAGCAAAAGGAGCTCAGGGAAAATGTCTAGGCTCACAGTTCAAGCCTTGGGACGTGCCACACACACACAAATAAAATGAGCCAGTAACTCCATGTGTCTGTGAATGTATGAATGTATTTGTATCAGTGAACATCCAGACTTTCTATGTAGAAAGGCACCCAGCTAGCAAATTCGCTTTGAATAGAATGATTTCACAGCACAGACAATACTTTGGAGACAGTGCATGCCCGGGGGCTCCCCTCACTGTTCCCAGAGTAGCCTGAGGGGTTCTCCATACCCAAGGCTGCTGGAGGAACTCTGCTTCATTGTTGGAACAGGCAGACAAAAGGCCTCACTCCTGTACAGCTGTGTAACAAACAATTCATCCAGGCCAATTACTGAGAATGAGTGTGGGCAGGCTCTGAAGGTCAGGAGAAAAAGGCCTCTTTTTACCCCAAGCTCTCTCTCTCCGCAGTGCTCTGTTTTGACAGGAAAACTTCATTTGTGCCACATCCCGGGGCAGGCCAAGTTCCCTGCACTCATCCTGTCTTTATAAGACTATGTTTCAATGTTGAAACAAACTGCTACCATTAATTCAAGAGTGCTCCTGGTAGACAATTAGGGAGCTATACCTAATGAAATGATTCATTATTGGCAACGATGCCTCCGTGTGTGTGTGTGTGTGTGTGTGTGTATGTGTGTGTGTGTGTGTGTGTGTGTACACCAATCCTGGTGCTTGAACTCAGGACCTAACCACTGCAACTGTTTCTCTGGTACAAGGACAGCACTCTACCACTTGAGCCACAGAGCCACTTCAGGGATGAGTTACTTTTCTAGAGATGAGGTACTGAGGATTCAAACCCAGGGTTTCACACCTGCAAAGCAGTCTACCCCTAAGAAACATTCCCAGCACTCCACTTCAGGTTTCTTTTTTTTTTTTTTTGTAAGTTGGAGTTGTTCAAGTCTGGGCCTGGGTGCTGTCTCTGAGCTCTTCAGCTCAAGTCTAATGCTCTACCATTGGAGCTTCAGCACCCCTTCAGGCTTTCTGTCAAAGAATTTCCAGCTCAGGCTGGCTTTGGACTGTGATCTGGGATAGTTTTGAACCTAGATCCTCAGCTTCCTGAGCAGGCAGGATGATAGACCTCAGCTAAAGGCACCTAACCAGTGACATTTTGCTGCAAGGGGGACCTTGGCTCCCCATGGTAGAAAGTTAGCCATGAGCCCAAGAAAAAAAAATCAGCACCTACGTTCTGAGTTCAAGGTTCATGATGGAGAAAACTAAACCAAAACAATTGTCTGCAGGGGACAAGTCACTAGAGCTCAGTATATACAGAAATTTGGCCCTACCTTGGGGACATATCCGAGCCTCAACTTTCTCATCTGCACAATCATCTTACTTGTGTAGCTCTTATAAGGACCAGATAAATGAATACAACTCGTGAAGGACTCAGCACATTGCACCACGAGAAGGACTCAGCACACAGTACCCCATGAACGACCCAGCTCCCCATGAACAACCAGCACCCCAGGAAGGACTCATCACATAGCTGTATCCCACAAACTGTCATTAGATTTAGGTTGCTTTCATCAGTATCACCATTCTTTCACAAAGAACACAAGTTCACATCAAATGTTTTAGATGTGGGGAGGGTCATCAGCCTCGGGGATTGCACTCATAGGTTGGAGGTCCTGTCCTAAGAACTTTTCCTCAAGGCGAGAGCTCTACCACTTTGAGGCACAGCTCAGAGTCTCCCAGACTTCCTGCCAGGGCTGAGTTTTCAACCCACCAGTGTCTGATCTCATCCCCCAAGCAACTAGAGTTAGGAAGCAGTGTCTGGTTCCATGGTGCTGGGTTGTATCTGTTCACTACTAGCTAAGTCAGGTTAGTTGGCAGCTGTCAGCTTCATACTCCCAGCTTGCTCTGTGATGAGGTATTTGAAATCCTTGCCTTGCCCTCTATACTTGCAGTCAGAACATTCTAACTTGTTTTTGGATCCATTCCTGGGGCTTGAGTAAGGGCCTAGACACAGTCCCTAAGCGTTCATGCTCAAAGCCAGTACTTGACTTCTTGAGTGACAGCACTATTTCCGGCTTTTTCTGTGCATGTGATAGTGAGGAATCGAACCCAGGGCTACATACATACTAGGCGAGCACTCTAGCACTGAACCTCAGGAATGACAAGTGTAGAAATAGATATGTAGATTGTTACATATATATATATATATATATATATATATATATACAATGTGTGCATATATTATGTATGTATGTATAAAACAAGTCAGAGATGTATGTATATTTAATTACACATACTATATTACTACCAATTATCAATAAATCATTCCTTCCTTTATTTAAGTATTATGGTTGAATACATAACAAAGTATTAATTGAAAATTAGTCAATGTACTATAATTATTGTGTATTATTTTATAATATAATCATACACTAACTACGAATGTAATTGTTACTTTACAACATTCTATTCATATGGATGTATATCAGAATGTGTTTCTTAGGATCTCCTGCTATTCATAGGTGGCAGTCCTGGAATTCACACCCTGGGCCTGGGTTGCTGGTTTGGCTATGGCTTCCCTGATAGATAGCCCACCAAACTTCAGCAGTGCAAGGTAATGTACACTTTCCGGGCCCTGTGAGTTAGACCCAGGATGTTTTCAATGCAAAGGTAAAAACAATGTAAAAGTGGCTTCTAGAACTTCCCAGTTTTATCCTTCTCTTTTTTTCCTCCCTCTCTTTTTTTCGGTTTTGGGGTCAGAACTTTCAGTCTGGGTCCTGTCTCTCAACTCTTCAGCTCAGGGCTGTTGCTCTACCACTTGGGTCATAGCACTACTTCAAGCTTTTTTATGCTTATGTGGTGCTGAGGAATCGAACACAGGGCCTTATGCATGCAAGGCAAGTACTCTATTTCTGAGCCACCTTCCCAGCACTTATTGTTTGCCAGTCCTAAGATTTGAACTCGGGTCCTAGGATCTCAGGATGGGCTGTGGGACCAGAGGCTGCATCCCAGCCTACGATGATCGAAGCTGAGGCAGAGTTGCCCCAGGCCTGGCCAAAAAAATTTAAGGCCCTGGCTTGGAATTTGCACCATTTTTCTGGCAGGCCTGAGATTTGAACGCAGGGTCTAGGTTACTCAGTGGCACTATGGGGAAGAGAAAGCTCACCATCGTTGAAGACAAGAAATTCAGCCCAGTTTATAGGGGCCAAATTCAAGCCCCAGCACTGAAAAAAATAATATTCATATATGAGATCTATTTGCATACATGGGTTTACTCCATATGACATTTATTACCCTTATTTTTTTATTTTATTGAGTATTACTACATATATAACATTTATTTCATTTATTACATCTTATCACATGGATTTATTTGCATATGGATTATACATCATACTGAGACCCAGGACTTTCACAAAGAAGGAAAAAATGGGTCAAAATTGGCTTCTGACTCCACATATAAAATTTTGGGCCATGGTGAGATTGGAACTCACAGCCCACACTGCCCAATTCATGAAAGGGAGAGTTGTAGAACAAAACACTTCGGCAAACTGAGCTGCCAGCCAGTTCTGAGGGCCTGGGAACAAGCTTTGGTAGTGGCTGATAGATATAGATATATATCTATATCTATAGATATAGATATAGATACAGATATAGATATAAATAGATCGATTGATAGATCAATCGATAGATAGATAGATGTATAGCTTGCAATATATATGAGAGAGACAATGTGAGGATATTAAATTATATATATTATGAATTATTATTAAATTATGCCTCCATTTAATGAAGTATCATGATTGAATACCTATTAAAGCATTAATGTAAAAGTAGTCTGTATTGTTTAATTAGGAGAATCATAGCATGGTGCTGGAATGGAAGACATAATCCACTACTTTTTGTGTGTCATTCTATACGAGAAACATGAACTAACTGCAAATTTAATTGTTAATTTTATAACATTCCATTAGGCATTCCCATGGATAGGAATGTTTTTCTCAAGATCTCCCTTCATTTGTAGATGGCAGTACTGGCACTTCAACTCCAGTCCTGGGTATTTTACTTCGAAATGCAAACCATTGGAATGACACTGTGAAGATTTCAGTTTGTCACAATGAAAGAAACGAATGAGAAGAAGAAAAGAAAGCCAGGTGTCATTTGCTTCTGCCTGTAATCCTAGCTCTTCAGGAGGCTGAGAGGTAGAGAATGCCATTATGAATTCTGCCATGACAGGAAAGTCCACAGCACTCTTATTTCTGAAGGATCACAGGGATAAAATATCGCCATGAGTAGGGCTGTGGCTCAAAAGCAGATTGCTACCCTGGAGCAAAAGGAACTCAGGGAGAGTGCCTAAGCTCATAATTCAACCCCTGGACCTGCAAATACAAATTAAAAAAAAGTAACTCCATGTCTCTGCATGTAAGTATGCATGCATTTCTATCTGTTAAGGTCCAGAGTCATTATGATGAAAGGCACCCAGATAGGAAATTTGCTTTGAATAGAATGATTTCATTGCACAGACAGTGCATTCAAAACAATGCATGTTCCAGGGTTCCCTTCACTGTTCCTAGTGTAGTCTGAGGTTTTCTCCAAACCACAGGTTGCTGGAGGAAGTCTGCCTCATTTTTGGAATAGGCAGACAAAGGCCTCACTCCTGTACAGCTGTGTAACAAACAACTAGATCTGGGCCAATTAGTGAGGAGAATTGTGGGCAGGCTCTGAAGCCCAAGAGCAAAAGACCTCTTTGTACCCCAAGCTGTCTCTCTCCCCAGTGCTGTTTTGACAGGAAGCCTTCATTTTTGCCACCTCCCATGGCAGGCCAAGTTGCCTGCACTTGGTCTGTCTTTGTTAGACTACGTTCCAGTGTTGAAATAACCTGGTACAATTTATTCAAGGATCCTTCTGGCAGACAACAAGGAAGCTGAACCTAATAAAATGATTCATTATTGGCAATGGTGCCTTTCTAGGTTTCTGTAAGCTTGCTAAATCTAAGCACATGTGTAATATCACAATGCTTCCTGTCATTTAGGGCTCGTGAAGCTCATCAAGTTTTGAAAACTTTGACCACTCCTAGTTGGGCCCTTGGTGGCTAGGTTTTGGGGTTGAACACAGGGCCTGGGTGCTGACCATAAGCTCAGAGCAAAAACCAAATGGGACGTTTCATTTCCATTGTGACATTACGGATCACATTGTGCCATCCCCAAACTATTATGACTTCTTATCACCTTTGAAAACACTGATGGCCTCTGTGACATCACAGAACCATTTTGTATCTATATCCTCATGGGAACTAATGACAACTGACATCAGACATACCATTGAAACATAACAAATCCTTTCTGACATCATAATTGTGACATCATGTTGCCATTATGACACCATCAGCTCATTTTGACATATAAAACTATAATGGCATCATAGCTTTGTAACATGACATTGTCATTCTAACGTCATAACACTTTGTGTTTGCCTATGATGTTATTTGATTCTATTTCTAATGTAGCATGTCGGTTTATCTCAGAAACTCATTGTGAATTCATGACCATTGTGATATCACAATGCCTTAGTAGCATCACATTGCCATTGTGATGTCACATTGCCAAATTGATGTCACAAAGGGATTTTGATGTGACAATGGTTGTTTCTGATATCAACCCACATGCCACATTTCAAATACAAGGAAATCACAGATTAGGTATTCATAATGTGACTATGATATCACAATGACATAATGGCAAATGTTTAATGTCATTGTCATTTTGTGATGTCACCATAAGCTAAAGATTTCATAACAACAATGTGATGTCAGAATTGTTATGATGTCACACAAGGTTTATGATGTTATAATGGTTATGAGGTCACAATGTGTTTCTGTAATCAACTGATATGCACATTTGAAATAGAATGAAATCACAGAATATGAATTCAGAATGTGTCTATGACAGCAAAATGGCAATGCGATGTCATAAAGCTATGATGTCACTGTAGCTTGGTGATGTCGCAATGAGCTGATGGTATCATAGCAACAGTCTGATGTCACACTGGTGATGATGTCACAAAGGGTTTTTGATGTTACAATGGCATGACAGATCTTAATTGACATTAGTTTAAAGTGAGGACAAGAGAATGAAGTCACAATGACATACACAAATGAGCTGTGATGACACAAACGCCATGATTTTTGTCAAAAGTGCTAAAGTTCCTGACAGGCTTTGTTGTCAAAGTATTAATGATATAAAAATGGGTTAGTGATGTCAAAACTAGTTTGTAATATCACATCTTATTTCAAGTTTCAATTGCTACAAGTTCATAATGATACAATTTCACAGAAGGAGCTTGATGTCCCAAAGGCCGTGAATTTTCTAAGATGTGATGAGGTCATAATAGGTTTGTGAAAGCATGATGGTACAGTAATATCACAATTGCAATATGATGTCAAATGATGTCATAAGAGAGTTGTTATGTCACAATTAGTTGGATGCCATTATAGTGATAAGTTCAAAATATTTTTGTGATGTCACAGTAGATTGCTGATGTGACAATGGCATTCCAGACCTCAATTGTCATTAATTCACAATGAGTATATAAATTTAAAACAGGCTTATGAGGATTCCAAAGCATTTGTTGGCACAAATGTGATGAAGTCAGAACAGATTTGTGATGTGACAATCTGACACAATGGTCATTACATCTAGCAGTGTGATGTCACAATATTCAGGATGTCACAATATTTCATGTCATACCTGAAATAATATGAGGTCAAAAATAGATTGAGCTCTCAATGGGCCTAACAACACAGTGGCAACATGTCACAAAACTTATCAGGACAGGATATGTTAGAATTTTCACAGTTGTTTAGAGATATAACAATGGCAAATTTATGTCACAAAGGGATTGTGATGTCACAATGCTTATGAAGTCGAACTGTGTTTTTGATATGAACCCACCTGCCACATTTGAAGTATAATGAAATCACATAATAGGCATTCATAATGTCTATATGATGTCACAATGACAACATGATGTCATAGTGGTATGATGTAATTAAAGATTTGTAATGTCACCATGAGCTTATGTCATAATGACAATGTGATGTTACATCAATGATTATATTGTGAATCCTTTGTGATATTACATTGGCATATCTGATCTCAGTTGACAATGAGGATATGGATAACAATGGGACTGTCATGTCACAAAGGCCATTTGATTTTTTTGGCCTGTAATAACATGATTTATAATAATCAAGAATGGAAACTCAATGCCAATAAGCAGATGAACCCATAAATCCAATACAGCCTGAATATTATACAGGAATATTGTACATAGAATATTATACAGTTTCAAACTAAAAGGGAATTCTTATGGTTCACCAAAGACAAACACTGAAAATGTTATTTCAAGTACACTGTCAGTCACAAGAAAACAAACACTGAATGTGCATTAGAAGGTGGAATTGAAAGTGTAGCTTACATAGAAAACAGGATGACAGCTGTTGGGGGTGGAGGAAGTGGAAAGGTTAGGAATTCTTGTTTGGTAGGGAAAAAAGTCACTAGAGATGGCTGGAGAGTTTGTCTTACAGTAATATGAATGCGCTTAATAACCTTGACCTGTCCTCTTAAAATGGCTAAAATGCTATGTTCTTTGTTTAATAAATGTTTCCAGTGGCCTTTCTTATGTTAAATGAAACAAGTAAGATGTAAGTCATCCCTGCTCTGTGAAAGTGGTCACTGCATACTGGAAAGCACAGGAAGGGACAGGATGAAGCTCCCCAGGGAGCATGGAGCACACAAAAGGAATCACCGTGGTTCCTCTTGGGCATAGCTAACAGAACTTACCATACACTGCAAAACTGCCCAAGTGGGCCATTTGAATTTTCAAAGGTGCTAAAGATGTCATAATGGGTTTGGGAGGTCTCAAGGTGATTGTAATATCACAACAGCAAGGTTTTATCACAATGGCTTTGTGATGTCACATTGGTGATGAGGTCACAATGGACAGGACAGGGTTGTGATGTCACAACAGGTTAATGATATCACAATGACACTGTGATGTCGCAAAGGATTTTCATGTCACAAGGCTTTGAGGTTACAATGGATTTCTGATATCCACCAATATTGCTCCCTTGAAATATAATGAAATCACAGAATAAGCATTCACACTATGTCTATAATGTCACTCTGACTTATGATGTCATAATACTATGATATTTATGTTTAGTGATGTCAAAATTGCATGTCTTATGTTATTAGTCATTAGATTACCATGAGGATCCCAAAGGTTGCTATGTGCTGAGTCCTTCAAAAGGTGCATATTGCTGAGTCCATTACACAGGGTACTTTGTGCTCTTTTTTAAAATGTGCTGTGTGCTATCATCCCAAATGGTGCTATGCTCTGAATCCTTGAAAGGTAGGTATCCCGAACAATCACATACGCACACACACACACACACACACACAAACATGGAGGTCACCGTGCACCTATTGGTGTGTGGGGTGGAAGGAGAAGAGTCCCACAGCAGTTGGGCTGAGGGGAGATTTGATCCCCCAAGCAGCTGCTGCTGCAGTTGGGGGAAGCCTTGACCTGAGGTGAGGCTGCTTCTGTCATGGCCTGGTAGCATTAGGGCAGAGTCAGGACAGCACAAACCCAGGGATGGAGGTGTGGCCGAGGTGGGGAGGAGGCATGACCAAGGGGAGGACAGGGCGTGGCTGAGGGAGCACGTAGCTGCTGCAGCAAGGAGCACACTGGGCTGGCCACTTGCGTGGCAGAGGCAGGGCAGCCAGGAAGAAAATTAGGGGCAGAGAGAGAGCAAAGAAAAGAGCAGGCACATGCACCAGGGGAGGCAGCCTCAATGGCTGGCCTCTGTTGCTGTAAGAGCACGAGTCTGGGACAGGAGCATAGAGCACACAAAGCCAGTACATCAGGCACATCCCTAGCACAGTTAAGGCTGGTTGTTTCCAAGGGGAAGGGTCTGACCCTGGAGAAGGGCAGAGGTGCTTCGTGTTGTGTCATTAGAGTGGTGCTCTCCTTTAGTGAGAGCCCTTGTTTCTGACAAGGGTACGGGGAATGAGAACCCGCGTGCTCCAGCTTCTACATTGTCCCAGATGAGGAACCAACAAAATTAGGAGAGGCACAACTCTGTGTCTGTGTGAGTGTGTGTATGTGTGTGTGTGTGTGTGTGTGTGTGTGTGAGAGAGAGAGAGAGAGAGAGAGAGAGAGAGAGAATCTTTCTCCTTGTACACCCTGACTGTGCTCAAGTGAGTGATCAGTTGGCAAATTGCAGGTGCTGAATGGATAAGTCTTCTGTCACCGTTCTGGATTTGTGTGTGTGTGTGTGTGTGTGTGTGTGTGTGTGTGTGTGTGTGCGTGCGTGTGTGTGTGTGTGAGTGTGTGTGTCTGTGTGTGTGTACGTTGGGATAGCAGGGAGATGAGAGCAATGAAAATATATGTAAGTCATCATGTCTAAAAACAGCTAAAGCATTTTATTTCTGTGTGTGTATTTGTTGTTGTTCTTTTTTCAATACCAAGTATGAGCACAGCCACAATTTTTGTTTCCTCCTTCACAGTTTCTTGGCTCCTGTATGGGAAGATTTCAGTAGACATTCCTTTCCTCCTATTTCCACCTCTCTCTTCCCCCTTTCCTATAGCCCACATTAGATGCTGGGCCTGCATGTGCCTCCCCTAGGTGACCTGCCTGAATGCTGGACTAGAGTGGACACTGCTGGACTAGAGTGGACACCTGTCCTTCTATCCACAGCCAAATGTTTGGTGAGGCGAGTGTGACCACAGTCCCAATCTTCCAGCCAGACACTCTGCTTTTGTGTTTATAGTTAGAGCTAATTCAAGGGTTGGGAATGTGTCTGCCAAACAAAATTAGGGAATGAGGTGGAGGAGAGGGTAGGACAGGGGCTGTGAATCTATGAGGTTTTGGGGGCTGGCATAAGTTGTGACATGGCAGATGGTTCACCCTGACCGAGGATGAGAGGGGAACCTTACCTAGGGCATTTATGGCTTCTGTGGGCATCCGGGCACAGGGCTCTGGGCCCGCACTGGTGGCATGGATTCCCTCCTGGGGCATTGCACCAGTTTTCTGACTCCTCCCTGGAGTCCTGCAGACTCCAATCTGTGTCCACCCTGGCCTGTTTCCAGCTGGGAAGTGGTACACAAGTCCATTCCCCCTCCTGGAGCCTTCTCCATATCAGAAGGTGGCAATTAGCTAGGGCTCACTGAATGCCTGTTTCTGCAAACTGCTGTAGGCTGTCTGGAAGGAAAAGGGGACCACTGACTTGGGAACACTTTAAGTTGGATTGAGACAAATTAAATGCCACGTTTTCCAGGGTATTTCTTTTATTTAAGTTGGCAATTTTCACTAACGCCTGGGATTATGAGTCAAATAAGATGGATGATTTCAACCGTCAAAATATGATTTTCAGAGGTCAGGAAGATGGCGGAGGAGAAGCTGGAGGCTAAACGAGCTCTCCCATAGAAAGAAGTTTTAGAGTTCTAATGAACACTCCTAAGCCAGAGAATTACACCAAGTGTGCCATCACAGTACAAAGAGTTTCTCCAGAAAGGGAAAATCCAGGCAAAGAGACAAATCTGAGCACTTACTGGCAGCTGTGGCCGCAGCAGCAGTGGCTGTAGCCACCATATCTTCAACACAGAATCCAGGTCAAAGGTGTCAGACACAGCAGGTAAACAGATACTACTTAACACCAGCAAGAACTGACAAGGAGCAGATATCTTCACCCTGCAGATCTCAGACCAGGGACTACCCAGGGACCAACCCTCAGGCGTGTGTAGAAACCTGACATCCTAATTCCTGAAGGAGCAGAGGAGGGAAGGCACCCATCCCCGACCCCACTACAGGAGATCTCCATCTTTGATACTGACAAAGGCCAAGCTGAGCGGCCAGCTCCAACTCAGGCCTTGGGAAAAAACAAGACAGTCATTTAGCAGGTCACAGGAAACCTGTCCAGACCTGCAAGGCACAACTGCTCCCAGGAAAATGTCATCCACCCCAGGCAGAGGAAAATCTGCCCCCAGGAGTGGCTTTCTTCACTTGGTAAACAGAGCCAGATGTTGCCCCTCCCTACAGCAACCTAGACAATACATTGATATTCAGTAAACATAAACCCCAAGAAAGGCTCCAGGCTGGGCTCTGTGACTGTCTCAGAAGCTAGCCCCTCAGGGAAAAGCTACTGTTTGCTGAAAAGCCTCAACTCTATCCAGAAATTAGCCTCAACACAGCATCTCCAAACTAGAGGAAAAAGCCATCTCCCTCATTTGTGATATTCAAAAGAGATCCCTCTCTCACAGAACTAGCCTGGGAAGAGGATCACAAAATCCTGGGTAAAGCAGAGCATTTTTTGCTTGCCCAAAAAACTGATTTAATAAACCAATCAAGCCACAGGAAAACCAAACACCACAAGCAAACCAGAGACTCCACCAAGAGACTGGTTATGGACACAAGGGAGATACAGAATCTTTCCATTCCCTCCAAAAAAAAAAAAAAATCAAAGCACTTTCTTTTTTTTTGCATCTTATTTTTATTTTTTTTTTAAATTTTTAATTTTAAAAATGTTTTTTCAATTATTTTTTCTTTTCTTCCTTGTATAATTTTTATTTTAGGTGTATATGTGTATGTGCTTTTTAAAATCTCTACTCACCTTTTGATCCTTTCTTTCTTTCATTCTTTTCTCATTCTTTTCATTTCTTCTCTTTCATTCTTTTCTGCGTGACTTAATTTCTGTTCTGTTCACCCTCAAATATAACCGCCATCACTTATTAAATCTTATCCTCCATTGTGTTCATACTTAATCCAGAAATAACTCAATTCCAAACCTCTTAGACTTAAATTACTTAATAGCAGTATTACCTCTTTATACCTATATAATATTTTTGAACATTTTTATTTTTCTAGTTTTTCATGTCTCCTTTCTATCCCTCTCCTCCTCTCATCCCATCCTCATTCTTCTCTGAATACTACTTCTTCAAACTTACAGTATTTAAGGGTTTAACTTTTTTTTTGGAGGGGGTCCGGTCGTGGGGCCTGAACTCTGGTCCTGGGTGCTGTCCCTCAGCTCAAGGCTAGCACTCTACCACTTGAGCCCCAGCGCCACTTCTGGCTTTTTTCTTTTTGCTTATGTGGTGCTGAGGAATCAAACCCAGGGCCTCAGGCATTCAAGGCAAGCACTCTACCACTGAGCCACCTTCCCTGCCCCCTAACTTTTTAATTTAAAATTTTTGTTTTTCCTTTTTTCCTTGTCTCTTTTTTCTTTTTCTTCTCTCTTTTTTTCTTCTCTCTTTTTTTTTTCACTCTCTCTGCTATCATTCTGTCCAATGCATTTCCCTCTTTGGGATTAGGATATGGTTAATTCCACTCTCCCTCACATTCCCAAATCCCTCTAATCCTATTTTCCCCACATTTTCCCTAAACCTAATAATTTCTGTTTGTCAAATTCTCCTTTGCTGTTCTTAGGCCATTAAGACATAGTTGTTTGATGTTCAATAGATTGTATCTCTTGAACCAGATTCTATCTGCAGATTTTGGACTATGCAACTATGGACTTTGGTTGATGTTTACTTTAAAATAGTGTTCTAGTACAAAACTGGTGTTATTCTCATCCCAAATAGGCAGAACAAGCCGGAAAAACACAAGAAAAATAGCAAGCCCGGGGTTCTCAACTCCCACTCATGACAATCAGGGGACAGAACAGATAATGAATAATCCAGAGGCGAGTTTCAAAAAGCTGTATAAACACTACAGTTAAACAGGGTAAGTAGGGCTGGGAAGATGGCTCAGTGGTAGAGCGCTTGCCTTGCATGCCTGATGCCCTGGGTTCGATTCCTTAGCACCACATAAGCAAAAAGAAAAAACCCGGAAGTGGCACTGTGGCTCAAGTGGTAGAGCGCTAGCCTTGAGCTGAAGAGCTGAGGGACAGTGCCCAGGCCCAGAGTTCAGGCCCCACGACTGGACCAAAAAAAAAAACAGGGTAAGTAAAAAAAGTGAAAACTTGCAAATGTCTCTGTGTGAGCATGATAGGGAGAGAGAGGAGGAAAACTAAAGATCAATACAAGAGTCTCCTGAGTGTGAGGAAGCTACTCAAAGATTGATACAGAAATTACGTGAGCAGATTGAGAACATTCAAAGATAAAAAAAAGGATTTGCTTGAGAAGGTTGAGATCAAAGAGATAGATAGGAATTGCGTGAGCTGGCTTAGAACAGACAAAGAGAAAGTCAGGAATGGCGTGAACAGGCTCAGAACACTCAAAGAGAACTACTGGAAATGTGTGAACGTGAGGATGCTAATCAAAGAGAAATACAGGAACTGAGAGATGGGGATGAGAATAGACAAAGATCAAAGGAGGCATTTATGAAATCCATAAACAGAGAGCTGAAAGACATCAGTGAGACCGCAAAGGGAATGCTCAGTGGAGCCCTACAGAAGGAATGGGAGTCCAAGGAATCCATAACCAATCAACTAAGTGATTTGAGAATAAACACTGAATACCAAATTAAGGAAGTAAAGAAGTCCTTACAAGATCTAGAACAAAGTTCTAACAAAGAATATTAAGCTCTCAAAGCCAACCAATTAGAAGGAAAAGAAATAAAAAGCAAAGTAGAAAGTCTTGAGAGTAGAATAGACCATGCAGAAGATCAAATCTCGGGGATTGACGACAGCATAGATATTATAGAGAATGAACATACAACCATCCAACACAAATCCATGAAATATGATAGATCTATTCAACACTTGGAAGATACCATCAGAAGGCCTAATCTGAGTGTAGAGAAGAACCTAGAGACAGAAGTTAATGGTCTAGGAAATTTGTGTAACAGCATCCTAGCAGAGAACTTCCCAAACATGCAAAAAGATAGGCTTATTCAGATACAAGAAGCTGTTAGAAGCCCAAATAGACCAGACCAGAACAGGACATACCACGGTCACATTATAATCTGTACAGGATCAATTTAGGCCAAAGAAAAGATCTTTAAAGCTGTCAAGGAGAAAAGATCAATCGCCTATAAAGGGAAAACAAATAGAATCACCTCAGATTTCTCAGCAGAGACAACCAAGAATACTGTACCCACCTAAACTCTCCTTCATTATGGAAGGTAAAATAAAAATGATCCATAGCAACAAAAAATTGAAACAATATATCTCCACCAAACCAGCCCAACAAAAGATCTTAAAGATGTCCTACACATAGAAAACCAACAAGACCACAATAAAGGCCAGGAAACCATACCCAAGAATCCAAGAACCATAGGTAGAACCCAGTAGCTGCAGCCCCAAACTGGGTGGATAAAATGGCAGGAACTCCCAAATACCTCTTACTCCTATTTCTCAACATTAACGGACTTCACTCTTCAATCAAGCGACATAGACTCTCTATTTAGATTAAAAAGCAAGATTCTTCTATCTGCTGCCTTTAGGAGTCACATCTTGCCCGTAAAAACAAACACATTTTCAATGTGAAAAGCTGGAACAAAATCTACCAAACAAACGGCCCCCATAAACAGGCGGGAGTTGCAATCCTAATACCATATAAAATAGATTTCAAATTAAAATTAGTGAGAACAGATAAAGAAGGTCACTACATACACATTAAGGGATCTCTCCTTCAGGAGGACATTACAATTCTAATTATGTATTTACCAAACAAAGGAGCACCCAAATTTATCCAAGAAAAACTACTTTATCTCAAATCTCATATAGATCCAAAGACATTAATTATTGGAGACTTTAACACACCACTATCCACACTAGATAGATCAACACGGCTAAAACTCAGCAGAGAAACTGTAGACCCAAACAACTGCATAGATCAACTAGATTTCACAGACATCTAACAAATATTTCACGCAGCAGCATCAGAATACATGTTCTTCTCAGCAGCACATGGAACATTTTCTAAAATAGACCACATTTTAGTAACAAAGCAAACTTGTCCAATTTCAGAAACATTGAAGTCATACCATGCATTCTCTCAGATCACAAGTAAATAAAATTAGAACTCAAAACCAAAAGCCACCAAAGAAAATCCTGTAACACATGGAGGCTGAACAACACACTATTTAATCAAAAGTGGGTCATGGAAGAGATTAGAAATGAAATTCAAGTGTTCATGATATTCAACAAAAATAAGCACACAAACTACCAGCTCCTCTGGGACACAGAAAAGGCAGTACTCAGAGGCAAGTTTATACCTCTGAGTTTGTACATCAACAAATTGGAGAGATCTGAAACCAACAATTTAATGAGACAGCTGAGCCTCCTTGAAAAAGAGCAGGAAGATACCCCCAATCCAGTAGACAGAAAGAATTAATTAAAATTAAATCAGAATAAATGAATTAGAATCCAAAAGAAACATAGAAAGAATCAACAAAACAAAGAGTTGGTTCTTCGAAAAAATTAGTAAAATTTACAGACCCTTAGCAAATCTTATCAGAGAAAGAAGAGAACACATCCAATTATAAATAAACTCATAGATGCGAATGGAAACAGTACCAAAACAACTAAGATTCAGAACATTATAAGGGAACACTTCTCAAAACTTTATGCTAATAAGTTTGAGAACTTGGCAGGAATGGACCTTTTCCTAGCAAATATTGTCATGCCAAAACTAAACCATGATGATTTAAACCATATTAATAGGCCCATATCAAGCATTGAAATAGAAACAGCAATAAGAGACCTCCCATCTAAGAAAAGCCCAGGACCAGATGGTTTTACAGCGGAATTCTACAAGGCCTTCAAACAGAACTCACACCAATACTCCTTCAACTCTTCAATGAAATTGAAAGAGAAAGTGCACTACCAAATTCATTCCATAAAGCTATAATAACCCTCATCCTAAAACCAGGCAGGGACTCATCAAAGAAAGAGAACTATAGACCCATATCTTTGATGAACATTGATGAAAAACTTCTCAACAAAATTTTTGCCAATCCACTTCAATTCATGAAAAAATCATACAACATGATCAAACAGGATTCATTTCAGGGATGCAAAGCTGGTTCAATATACTCAAATCAATTAACATAATTCATCATATCAACAGGAGCAAGGATAAGAAACACATAGTTATCTGAATAGATGCAGAAAAAGCAATTGACAAGAACAAATGCCCCTTTATGATGAAGGTTCTGGCAAAATTAGGAATCCATGTTACCTTCCTCAATACAATAAAGGCTGTATATGACAAACCTACAGCCAGCATTATACTTAATCGTGAAAAACTAAAGTCATTTCCTCTTAACTCTGGAAAGAGACCAGAATGCCCACTCTCTCCACTTCTCTTCAATCTAGTATTAGAATGCCTAGCTACAGCAATAAGACAAGATGCAAACCGAAAAGGGATCCAAATAGGGAAAGAAGTAAAACTCTTCCTCTTTGCAGATGTCATGATCTTGTATTTAAAGAATCCCATAGACTCCACTCCCAAATTACTCAAGCTAATTCAAAACATTGGCAAAGTATCAGGGTATAAAATTAAACTTCGGGGCTGGGAAGGTGGCTCAGTGGTAGAGCTCTTGCCTTGCATGCCTGAGGCCCTGGGTTTGATTCTTCAGCACCACATAAGCAAAAAGCCGGAAGTGGCATTGTGACTCAAGTGGTAGAGTGCTAGCCTTGAGCTGAAGAGCTGAGGGACAGCGCCCAGGCCCAGAGTTCAGGCCCCATGACCGGACCCCTCCCAAAAAAATTAACCCTCAAAAAGCAATGGCTTTTCTGTATACCAACAATGAGAATAGTGTGGCTGAAATTAAGAAAGCATCTCCAATCGTAATAGCCCCACAAAAAAGAAAATACCTAGGAATTAACTTAACCAAAGAAGTGAAGGAACTCTAAGATGAAAATTTTAAAAACCTGAAAAAGGAAATCAAAAGAGATGTTAGAAAGTGGCAAAAACTCCCATGCTCCTGTATTGGAAAGATAAACATCATGAAAATGGCAATACTTCCCAAGGCTATCTACAAGTTCAATGTGATACCTATCCATATTCCAACTTCATTCTTCAAGGAAATTGAAGAGACAATCCAAAAATTCATATGGAACAATAAAAGACCCGAATAGCAAAAATGATCCTTAACAGAAAGAACAGTGCTGGAGGAATATTAATACCAAATTTCAAACTCTACTACAAAGTCATAGTAATCAAAACAGCTTGGTACTGGCACAAGAATAGACCTCAGGACCAATGGAATAGAACTGAAAACCAGAGATGAACCTACAGACCTATAGCCATCGAATCTTTGATAAGGGACCTAAAAATGTAAGGGAAGAAAAATAGCCTCTTCAATAAATGGTGCTGGCAAAATTGGTTAACTACTTGTAGAAAACTAAAGCTAGATCCTTATATATCACCCTGCACCAGAATCAACTCCAAATGGATCAAAGACCTCGAAGTCAAAGCAGACACTCTGAAAACATTATAGGATGGAATAGGAGAAACACAAGGTCTCCTTGGCATAGGCCAAATTTTCTTAATAGAGATCCAGAAACACAAGAAATCAAAGAAAGATTGGACAAATGGGATTGCATGAAATTGCAGAGCTTCTGCATGGCAAAGCACATAGCTTGCAAGATCAATAGAAAGCCTATGGATTGGGAGAAGATCTTCACTAGCCATACAACAGACAAGTGTCTCATATCTAAAATATACCTGGAACTTAAAAAATTAAATCTCCCAACAACAAATCCTCAAAGAAACAACTGCTGGATAAATAAGTGGGCTAAAGATTTAAAGAGAGGGGCTGGGAAGGTGGCTCAGTGGTAGAGTGCTTGCCTTGCATGCATGAGGCCCTGGGTTCGATTCCTCAGCACCACATAAGCAGAAAAAGCCGGAAGTGGAGCTGTGACTCTAGTGGTAGAATGCTAGCCTTGAGCTGAAGAGCCAAGGGACAGTGCCCAGACCCAGAGTTCAGGCCTCACGACCAACCAAAAAAAAAAAAAGACTTAAAGAGAAACTTCTCTGAAGAGCAGAGAAGCATGGCTAATAGACACATGAAGAAATTCTCAACCTCCCTAGCCATAAAAGAAATGCAAATCAAAAAAACATTGATATACTACCTCACCTGAGTTAAAATGGCTGTAATTAAGAACTCTAACAACAGATGCTGGAGGGGATGTGGACAGAAGGGAACCTTACTTCATTGTTGATGGGAGTGTAAACTTGTTCAACCACTTTGGAAAGCATATGGAGATTCCTAAAGACTCCA
The DNA here is from genome assembly GCF_019054845.1 of Dipodomys spectabilis. NCBI lineage: Eukaryota > Metazoa > Chordata > Mammalia > Rodentia > Heteromyidae > Dipodomys > Dipodomys spectabilis. Next base: position 1,176,247 of record NW_024870782.1, on the reverse strand, counting down.
CATAGAGCTCCCCTATCACCCGGCAATCCCACTTTTGGGCATTTGCCCAAATGACCACAAACAAGACCACACTAAAGCTACCAGCACGACTATGTTTATTGCAGCTTTATTTACCCTAGCTAAGATGGAACCAACCCAGATGCTCTTCAGTAGATGAATGGATCAAGAAAATGTGGTGTATATACACACTGGAATTCTATGCCTCCATCAGAAAGAATGACACTGCCCCATTTGTTAGGAAATGGAAAGACTTGGAAAAATTTTATTAAATGAACTAAGCCAGGCTGAATGAAGCATAGGTCCCATGGTTTCCTTTATTGTCAATAACTAGTATATGTCTCAGTCAAGCAAAAAACGTCAGATAAGTTGATGCTAGTGGAATGAACCCCAAGATAAGTATTCAAATGTATTTTCTGTTTTTTTCCTTTCACGTAATTTTTTCTATCATATTCATAAGATGATTCCTATGTTGCTTTGTATGTGCCTCCCCACAGTATAACCAATACTTTCACTGTACTTGATGTTGGTATAATTTGCAGAGGTGAAGGGAAAAAAAAACAAATCGTTAACTAGGGATACATGTGGACCCATTGCAACAATGAGCTGTACACGTTGTTATGTCGAAAAATAAACTTTACAACTTTGGTGGCGGGGTGGGGAGAGGTTCGGGTGGGGGGACAAGAGGAGTATGGAAAAGGATGGGAAGGGGAAACAATGAGGAGGCAACAATGTTTGATAAGAAATGTACTTGTTATCTTGCCCATGTAATTGTAACTCCTCTGTAAGGCATTCTTACAATAATAATAATAAAAAAAATTACATTCAAAGCAGCACAGGCAGAGTTCCCAAGCCAGATTGTCTCCTGCTTTGAATGTTGTGCCTTGACTGCCTTTCTCTGCCAGCTGCTGAATCTCCTCCAGCTCTCTCTAAGGTGGGCACCACAGTGGAGGACATCATGGAGAGCAGAGATTGTGACCTGACCATCCCCATCCTGCCAGCTGGGAGAGAGATGATTCCCAGCACCTGTACTGGACTCCAAGATATTCAGAGACCCCAGGCTACCTCAAGGATCCTTTCTCTGCAACATGAAACTTGGGGCGGGGCGGATGTGATGAACTATCATGTCTGGCCCCATGGGGAGGAGAGTAGGCCCCTTGAACCAGACATTCAGCTCAAGGCAACCTCATTCACACCTGAATGGGGAATTGAGTGCCACAGAGCTGGTCAGCCGCTGGACAGGTATCTTTGAGAAGATAGACATCACAGAGGCCCCAGAATCCAGCCAGTACATTGTGGCTCACATCCTCGGAGCCAAAATAGATAAGTGAAGTGGCACCAGAAGGCCATGAAGAGGGAGGAGGGAGTACATTGCGAAAGCTACATCAGGCTCTCCCCAACAGAGGATACTTATCTGAATCAGATGGGACTTTTCTGTAGTATTGTCATAGACAAGATACTCATTTATTTTTCTACAAACAGTTACAGAGTGCGCCAGGCTTTGGGGGGCCATAGACAATGAAAGGTTCCATGACTAGTTCCACAGAACATGAAGAAACCTTGGTTTGAGCTGGATGCTGGTGCTTCACACCTGCCATCGTAGCTATTTTGGAGGTTGAGATCGGAGGATTGAGGCTTTTGGCCCAGGCAGGAAAGCCTGTAAGACTCTTGTCTCCAATTAACTACCAAAACCAAAACTCCAGAAGGGGATGTGTGGCTCAAGCCCTAAACTGCTAGCCTTGAGTAAAAAGGCTCAGGGACAGCACCTAGGCTATGAGTTAGAGGCACAGGACTGACACAAAGAAAGGACAGAGAGAGAGAGAGAAAGTAGGGAAGGACAGAGGGAGAAAAAGAGGAAAGGAGGGAAGAAGGGAAAATATGCAAGCCTTGGTTTGGAGTCCCTGGATCAAGGGAGCCAACCATTCACAATTTCTGTGGGAACAGTTTCAAAGACTAAAGCCAGTATGTAGAACCAAGCCACTGACCCCTTAGCAACTTCATGATATCCAGGAGCTGTGTGGTCACCGATTGCAGAGGAAAGTAGCCTGGGGTAGATCCTAGGGCTCAGGGTTTTTTTTTTTATCATCCCCGACCCCAAGGAGTTTATTTTCTGGTCAGATAAAAAGAAAGTGTCCAAGGGTTAGGGAGGTATTGGGGTGAGGGAGTGTCAAGAGTGGGGAGGCAAGGGATAAGCAGGAAGATAAAGATGGAGGATGATCCTAGGTCAGGTGTATCAGACATTGGAGTCATGATCTTACCTGACAACCTAGACAACCAGTGATAGAGCCTTTGATCCAGCCACGCTGCTATTAAAAGTCTTGACACCTTGAGTTCACCATTGATGACCTGGCCGTTGTTCGCTGCAGGATGCCTGTGCAGTACATCCTTGGGGCTGGGACTTTCCAGGGCTCACTCTGAAGATGACATCCCCGGTGTTCATTCCTGCACCAGAGACAGAGGTAAGCATATCACTGTCACAGCCTGGGAATGATGGTGGGAGTTGGGACTCATGTCACCCTGACACTTCATAGAGAGGGTGCTAGAGCCCTGTGCCTGCCATTCTCAGAGGCAGAAGTGGATCTCTTTGCTGGCTCAGTCTTTAGTCTAGATGGCAGATCTGGGATTCAGAGAGGGCAGACTGAATGTGGGGCAGGGCTGGGTAGAGGCTGGTGGGAAAACCAGAGGCACTGGGCTCTGAGCAGGGTTGTTTCTTTGATAATACAACACAGGAACACTCCTGGGATAGAACAGCCCTTTTCACCTTGCCAAGAGGGACCTAGAGACCTCCATTCTCCATCCCTTGACCAAAAACCCTTTGGTTCCCATATCATGTGTTTGGATAACTAGATCTCATCTCACTGCCCAGTGTTGAGTCAGGACAGTGAGAGATCCTGATTCTTTGATAAGGTCATTGGATCCTCAGTATGAGATTATACTTGAATGTCCTAACTTGGTGCATGGACAGTCCCATCTAAGACTGCCATGATGTAGAACAAAGAATCTGGAGAATCAGAGCTGGATAGGGTCTGTTCTGGGAGGCTTGAATATTATGTGTTAGCTTTGAGCTCCGGTGTGCCCACCTGCTTCCCTTTCTTGGGTGGGTCTATGCTAGAAAAAGCTTGAAACTAAGGTGTGGGTATTGTCTTTGATGCTCAAAGCTAGCACGCTACCATTTGAGCCACAGCTCTACTTCAAGCTTTTTTTGGTGTTTAATTGGAGATAAAAAGTTCTCATGAACGTTGCTGCCAAGGGTGGCATCCAACTGCAGTCCTCAGATCTCAGCTGCCTGAGGGGATAGGATGATAAGCACGGAAAAGCATCTTTCCCTATGTGCCAGTAGCTCATGGTTGTCATCCTAGATACTCAGGAGCTAAGATCTGAGGATCATGGTTCAAAGCCATCTTGGGCAAGAAAGACCCTGAGAGTTTTATCTCCAACAAACCACCAGAAAACCGGAAGGGGAGCTGTGGCTCATGTAGTAGAGTGCTCGCCTTGAGCTGAAGAGCTCAGGGACAGCACCCAGGCCCTGAGTTCAAACACCACAACCGAAAAAAAGAAAAAAAGTAAAATATGTTTGCCTGCAAAGATGTGGAGGTGTGTGTGTGGGTGCTGTGATTGAGAGACCAGGTGCTGACCTCACTGTACAGACATTTCTAAGAACTCCTCAAGTTTGCCCGTTTGAAGCCACAGTAGGATGGGAGGTGCCTTACCAAGAACACAAGAGGACGAGGCCTGTGGCAGGCACGGAGTGGTGGGATGGGTGCAGGGGTGGGATTGTTGTATCTGTATTCTCTCCATTGAAGGATGGATTTGGATGCTGGGTGTCAAAGTTTGAAGTCAAGGGTTGCAAGAAGTTTGTGGCCTGACGAATTGGGTTTCCTCTGGGTTTATGAAGGTGGTTGAAGCCTGGGGCTGCCGGTGCTCACAACTGTCATCCTAGCTACTCATAAAGCTGTAAAGACCACGGTTCAAAGCCAGCTTGTGCAAGAAAGTCTGTGATACTTGATATCCAATGAACCACCAGAATACAGGACATGGTGCTGTGGCTCAAGTACTAGAGTGCTCATCTTCAGATGAAGAGCTGAAGGACAACACCCTGGCCCAGAGTTCAAACCCCATGACCAACAATAAACAAAGAGGTGGCCTGATTTTTCCACATAGCAGTGTGTATGGTAGGAAATTCCTTGCTGTGTTATGAGATATTACAGATATGTGAGAGGCTCAATGTTGTGTCTACAGTTATTCTGAGTATGATAGTGTCATCTTCACGCAGGTCAGATGTGATCCTAATGGAAGGAGTTCATGGTTCTGTTTTCAGGAACTGCTGAGGCCGTGGAATGTCCGTGTGTATCTGTGTGTGTGTGTGTGTGTGTGTGTGTGTGTGTGTGTGTGTGTGTGTAATTTTCCCTTGTCTTTCTCTGTCCCCTTCCTGGCTGCCTGGCTGCCCCTTTCTGACCTCAGATGGTGACCTTCCTCCACACCGACCTTGCCTTTAGCCCCCTATCAGGGCCTACAATGAGTCCTAAATTGCCAGAGGCCTGTGTTCCAACTTTTCTCTGGGGCCCAAGTCTGGCTGTCCCAATATTTGGCCACCTCCAGGGGATTCTGGAAAAGCAGTGCCAGCTGGCATAGGTCTCCCCTGCCTCAGAGGGAGGGCCTCAGTTATACGATGTCCTGTCCTTTTCCTCAGCTGGGCCTCTGACTGCACATCCCTCTCAGCAGGCTTGCAGTGGCTTGGGGAATGGGTGGTTGCTGGTGGCTCTGGCCAACTCGATCTTGACATCTGACTGAAGGTCGCTCAAGCAAGGAGGATCCAGGGCTACATGAGAGGTGAGGCCAAGGTGGCTTTGAAGTATCTGTCAGTGTCTAGGAAATGCAAATGTACTTTATTGCAGGAAAGTTTAACTTACAGCACCAGCTGGACCAATCAGGTCTTGCTACACAATTCTGGATACCCAGAATACAGGAGGCACAGACTTTAGATTCTAGGGCCAGGGAACTGGAGGATGAGAGACTTGTATGTCCAATACCTCAATGTTCTGGGGCATTAGTCTTGACCTGGCTATGCCCCCGCTTGTGTATGTTCACTTCTTAACCCATTGTTGGCCACACACCAGCCACTTGTGGCAGTACTATGGAAGGGGCAGGAGTGGAAGTGAGATCTAGGATGAACAAAATCTGGATTTATGGCCTGTGGGGTGGCAAAGGGTGTCTTAAAAAAAAACTTAGAGCTGGAACTCGGGGTCTAGGCACTGTCCCTGAGCTTCCTTTGCTCAAAGGTAACATTCTACTACTTGAACCACAGTTCACCTTTCATCTGTTTTACTTGTTTAGTGGAGATAAGAGTCTCATGAACTTTCCTGCCTGGGCTGGCTTCAAGCAGTCATCCTAAGACCTCAGCCTCTTAAGTAGCTAGGATTGCTGGTGTGAGCCACAGGCACCTGCTAAGGATGTTTGTGTGTGTGTGTGTGTGTGTGTGTGTGTGTGCGTGCACGCGTGCGTGCGCGCATGTGAGTTTACCGGGACTTGAACTCAGAGCCTAGGTGCTATCCTTTAGCTTGTTTGTACAAGGTTGGTGCTGTACCACTTGAACTACAGTAGCTCTGCTTCCCAGGTTTTGGTGACTCATTGGAAATAAGAGTCTGCCCAGGCTAGGTTTGAATCTTGATTGATCCTCAGGTGTCAGCCTTGAGTAGCTAGGATAACAGGAATGAGCCACAGGTGCACAGCTGATAATGGCCTTTCTCCACAGAGGACTGGAATCTCCTGAAAGCTTTTCTTTATTTTTACTGTGCCAGTACCGGGGCTTGAACTCAGGTTTTGGGCTCTGGTCTCTTAAATTTTTTCCTCAGTGCTGGCACTCTACCACTTGAGCCACAGCTCCATTTCTGGCTTTGAGTAGTTCATTGGCAAAAAGAGTCTCGATAACTTTCCTCCCCTGGGCTGGCTTTGACCCACGATCTCTGAGTAGCTAGGATTCTCTTGAGTAGCTAGGATTTACAGGGGTTGAGCCACTGGTGCATTGTGTAGAAGGTTTTCTTAAGCAAGAGTTCTTCCCTGCATTTGCCCTGACTCCTCCATGCAAAGGAGGCCTGAAGGTCAGGAGCTGTGAAAATTAGGCTTCTAGCCACAGGAAATGGCTGGGGTCCATGGAGAAAAGTCAAAGTTAATCTTCCCCCTGGGCCCCATTCTGGGCCCCACCCTCTGCCCTACCTATGACTCAAGTACAAACCTTGACCCACCCTTGAAT